>NC_051185.1:95506747-95606746 GCF_013339695.2 Rhipicephalus sanguineus | reverse complement strand
GGCCCTCGGCATGACAAGATGTAAAGCCGACAGGGGGGCACTGTACACTACAGAAAAAGAAAACTTTGCGGAATATGATGTTCAAACAGCGTTTCGGTGCTTGCGGGGCGCGTCCATGCGCTGTCATAGGCGCTGATGAGGGCTATAGATAAGATGAAAGAAGCCAAGCCAATGGCGCTCGAAACAGCGTTCTGGGGAGGACGCAACGTACCATGAAACTTTAACGCTTACTCATAACTTAGTGATTCTGTGCTGATTTTGTGTTGCGACTCCCTCGAGTGACACAAGACTCACCGCTCAGTACATTCATCTATGCTGCATTAGAAGCCTTTAAATATTCGAAATCAACGAATAATATATAAAGCATGTGTCAAAGGCTGTTGACACTGTCCACTTCCACATTTCGCATTTGCCCACGATAGACTTTACCGATACTTAAGGCAAGAGGCCGTTTAATGACACTAGTGCGGCGAAATTTTAATAAAGATAGCATTACGTAACGCGTACAATACCCTTTGCAAAATGAACTTACGTGCTGTGTCTTAGCGTCCATCGTTTCAAAGTTTGGGTTGCATGTGTGGGGCATGAAAGCGTAAATAATCGTTAACAAAGTGCGGAAGTACCGCACAAAAGGCGTTGGGCGAGAAGGCCATGCATACAGAGCAGCTTTTCTGTTTCCTCTATTTTGCTCCCCGAACATTTACACGCTTGTAAGTTTAGCTTATTCTGCTAAGGTCTTTTTTTGTGTATTACACGCTGTAACAGCCCCTGCAACTCAATACTCAATGATCCGGTCTGGTTACAGGACATCTTGCGGCAATGGAAAGCTGCTTCCTACTGTGGTAGATGCATTGTGACCATTGATTTCATTTCGCTAATATTTATGACAGGTACCCAAACACTGAATATGAATGAATGTATATGACAGTGACGTAAATAGTGTGTCTAATAAATCGGAAGAGCGGCCTTAGCAGAGTATAATGCAGAAGAGAATTGTCTTGATTGCCTGCTAAGCTTCACTATATGGCCCTCACTGCTGCATACAGGCAGCAGTGAGGGCCATGTAGCAATTGCACGGCTGTGTAATTTCTCGATTCTTTTCTAGTGTCCCCTTGTTCGACAATGTTTATTTCCTTCCTCGAATATCTTTGCATGTCAGAAATCTAGTCAAAATGATCCCACCTATGCTGCCGATTGTATCTTCGTGACAATTATCTTCTAACGCGGGGAAGGGTGATCATCGCCAATTGTAATTTGCTGAAACCATGGTTGGTCATTTTTGTCCGGTTGGACCCACTCCTGACACGACGAAACACATTCTCATTTTGCTTTGCTGTCAGACTGTGCGGCACAGACGTGGAACAAACCTTCCTCTTTGGTAAATTTTGTTTTGTCCGAACGCTATTGTTATCAATGTGCAAGCCCTCCACAATGATTCTGAGGGAATTATAACAAATTTTCCAGCTTTTTCCGCATTTTTCAACATTTTCCTCAGGTCGAACGGTTACAGGACGGCCAAGTCAGAGGTCTGTGTTCCAAAAGCCTGATCTTGATAGATCTACTCGTTCGGCCTATGCATACTCGAGTCACGTTTCTGACCCCGCTGTCTTTTTTGTCGACTCCTGACAAGCGCTTCTTTAGTTTTCGCTCAATGATTCCACAGACTCTACTTAGCCTATTAGGCGCCGCAAAAACAACACTAACTCCAAAACGGCTGGGCACATTCTGCAGGTTGTGAGATAGTTTGTGTATAATGGAAGTACTGCTGGATATTTACTCTGCTAAGGCGCTGGATGAACAATACAGGTATATCTGTGAAGAGTTCTCTCGAGATTTTTTCCTCGTACTTGAATTCAGCGGTTGTTGACTGGGAAGATGGCCTTTATCTGCAACGCCCTGATGTTTGCATCGACTCGCAAGTTACTCCTGCGCTGAGCAACATATTTCTAGGAAGGATAAACAGCTGTGTTCAAGAATGTGTTAACAGCCTAGCGAATGAAGTAATTATGTATGTAGACGTTTTTCTTGTTTTCGTTCAGGCTTCCAATTTTCAAGAAAAAGTGCTTGAAGTTACCAAGGTTTTCGAAAAATGGGGTCATGATTTGGATTTCACCCATTTGTTACCACAAAACAACCGCCTAGAGTTCCTAGACATCAAATTAGAAGAAATGACCATGTGTGTTGGCCCATGCTCAGGAATACCACTCCTTATATTCAATGCAGGCAACACCAAATTTATTAAGGATGGTATTGCTTTTTCATGTTGGCGTTTTGTGCTGTTTAGGTCTTGCTGTGAGCGGATGGGCACTAGCTTCTCCGAACAGGTACGACGCTAAACGCCGCCGGGTTTCCGGGTGCTATCATCTGGAAAACCGTCCAAAAGTTGATCTAGCGAGTAAATATAAATGCAGACAATATGCCTGTTCATCCAACGCCGCACCAAATTTCCAACAGTACTTACTATATCACAACATGAAGAATGTGGCAAGCCGTTTTGAAGTTAGCGTTGTTTTTTCAGCGCCTAATAGGTTTAGTAGGGTGTCTGTAATCGTTGAGCGAAAATTAAAAAAAGCGCTTGTCAGGAGTCAGCAAAAAAGACTGCGGGGTCAGACACATGGGCAGTGTAAAAAAACATGTTTGATCCCTCTGTCATAGCAATCGGTATAACACGAAAGTAAAACGTGTCTTCACAGACGTAGCTGAACGTTTGTTGTGCATTGTTTCGCCCCGAGGGCTGAGGAATGAATGCGACAGGGGCGTAGCCAGAAATTTTTTTCGGGGGGGGGGGGTTCAACCACACTTTATGTGTGTTCGTGCGTGCGTTTGTATGTGTGCGTGTATATATACGCAAGCAAAACTGAAAAATTTCGGGCGGGGTTTGCACCCCCCCCCTTGGCTACGCCCCTGGAATGCGATAGCAACAAGTTGTAATGCCACCCGTAGAACGGCAAGTAGCTCGAAAGTTCCAACGCGTTGCTCAAGCAGAAAGGACGCACGGAACGAACATACACAGGATGAGCGCGAACTAACAACTGTCACAGCTGTACATTTAAAGCGCGCTGGTCAAATACCAAGGACGCACGAAACGAACGCACAAGTATACACAGGATGAGCGCGAACTTTCACAGTTGTAACTTATTTGCTTGTGAGCACCGCGCTCCTTTCGCAAAAGCGGCCGCTGCAGTGAGCGAAATGACCTTCGTGCTCTCTGTAACTTGACCGCAAACTCGCAGTGAGAGCGCAAGACGTACAAGATAAGCGCGCGCGCAGGAGCGAACACGCCCTGTAGAGACACACGCTCATCTCAGCACGGTGTACGACGACATTTAAAGCGCCCTCTTCGAGCCTTCGCGCCATCTCGCTAGTGACAACGAAAACACGCTGATGTACCCTGATCTCTGAGTACCGCCACTGGCAAATGGTTGATATAAATAGCACGCCGTTAGTATGACGAAGAACGTGCCGTTTGTGGCGGAGTCGTTTCGCGCTGCGCACGGGGGATCGGGAGGCCGCGAGTTCGATTCCAGGTGACGGAACTTTTTCTTCCTAGTTTTTCCTTTGCCATATGTTAATCTTTAAATTTTACAACGTCATATCCGTGACGGAAATGCGTTAGCGGAGCTGTAGTGGACCCCGGCATAAATCACTTTCGTGTTAAAAAGGTGTCGTGTACCTCTTGCAGTTCTCATGTGGTCGAGCATCATAGGCCAAACGAGTAGATGTGTCAACATCAGGCTATTGGAACACAAGCGTTCGTTACAAGGGAATCCACACTCACACATGTCTCAACATGTTGCGCTGTGCCATTACGCAGCCATCTTTCATGAAGTTGAGGTACCGTCAACACATCGCGACCAGATCTCAAGAGAAATAATTGAGGCTCACAATATCAGGAAAAGAGGTGAGCAATCCATTAGTGTAACTTCTATTGCTCTGCATGAGAGCGAGTTTATTTTCCTAGATAGTGCAGTATCTTAAAATTCCTTATCGTATAGAGTACACGTGGTTTGTTTCCGTTTTTTTTTCATTTCAAGAGGCAATGCTGGCGTGCTGTGTCTTTTCCGGCTTTTGTTTGCTCAAATAAGGTCACATGTGTGTGAGGGCTGTGTAGACTTTGTCTTTCTCTTTTATTGCGATAGCAATTATATGGACAGTCTCGGCTGGATTTTTCCGTCGCCGTCGCCATCGTCATGCACCGTATATATATAGGTATGTCAATATATATATATATATATCAATGTCCCAAAGAAAAGGAATTCAGAAAAATGCTTCCGAAGCGCGGAATCGAACCAGCGACCTATCGTTACGCGGAGCGTGGCGCTAACCACTACGCCAGAAAGCGCAGATCCTTCAGGTAACTAACGGCGAGCGTTATACACACACCCTTTACCGATGGCAGGACTCAGAGACGGCAGGCGCTTATAAGCGTTTCTTCATTACCAGCGAGATGGCGCGAGGAGCGCGTCGGCGAGCTCGCTCGCTTCTTCTTATATTTGCGCAGGGACAACCTTGCCCTTCCGCTGTCTGCTGGCGCCGTTTTCTCGTGGTGAGGGTAAGAGGGATGTTTCAAGATTTCACCGTGATGTCCGCGCTCATGTTACGGAGCGTACGAAAGTCACTCGAGCTCAAGGGACGCCACTAAACGAACAAACGAAAGATGAGCGCGAACCCGCAAGTGTCACAGCTCGACACTTGAAGCACGGTGGTTTCCTTCGCTGCTTCGGCCGCCTTTGCAACAGGAACGCTGTTCAAACTGAGAGTATCCATTGGCGAGCCTCACTTCGTATAGCATTAGTTTCTTGCTATCGCATTCACTGCTTCGCCCTTGCGGCGAAACTGGCTTTTAGATGCGAAGTATCTTAAGGCGGAGCTCAATCCGGTGGTGGTGGTGGTGGTGTGCGGCGTGACCGCCCTTACTGCGCATGCGCATACCCTCTCCACAAACCTCCTCTCCACCCCCCTCTCCACTCACCCTCTCCCCTTCACCTGACCCACATACTCTCTCCCCTCCCCTCTCCCATACCCCTCTCCACTTCCCCTCTCCCCTCCCCCTTTCCACTCTTCCTCTGAAACGCAGGCTAGACATGCCGAAATTCTCTCCTGCGCAACTCCGCGATGAGCTCGAGCGCATGCGCGTCCCCTCCCCTTCTCTCTCCTCTCCTACGCTGCCCCCCTCTCGCCCGCCTGTCGACCGCGTTCCCCGATCGCCCTGTGAGAATTAACGGCCAGGCTAGATGGAAGATACGACGCGCGTAGCGTCCCTCTTCGCGTTCCACGACGCGAGGTCGGTAGCATGCCCAATGAACGCCAACGGAACGCGATCGTGCAAGTGTTCCGGCTTCGCATCGCCTCATGGTCCCCTTTAGCGGGAGATGGTGTAATTTTTTCTTCTTTCATATGCCTTTATTAACCGTTCAGTTGCAAGTCAGCGCTGTGGTTTGTGCTTCTATTTTATTCGTCCGCGTCGTCATTGCGATGTGCTAAAGATCTTCAAGTGGCTGACTGTGAACGGAGCCAACCTCTCTGTGGAGATTACGTGAAGTAGGAACATTCCGGCCATATCAGAAGTTTTGGTAATCGGCAGTGTTTAGTTAACTCTTCCATGTAAGATAAGGAGAGCACTGTTTCTGAAGTAGTGTGCCACAGAACACTTTGAGCGATGCACATTCCTGCTATTCAAGCTTGTATGAATTACATAAGTACGTTTTACCATGAATGTCGTAACTTGGAGTTCCTATTGTATAAACCTGGCCTTGTAGAGCCGTCGCTAGAGGACAAACCAATTGCAGCGACGAGCTCACTCTGCAGTGCCCCGGATCAATGCCTCCTCTGAATACAGCAAATCCTCGGCGATACAATCACGGCTCTTACGAATTTTCGGATCGTACGAATTTTATGGCGATCGAAATTATATGGACACTCTCGGCTGATTTTTGCCATCGCCGTCGCCGTTATATCCCTGATATATATATATATATATGTATATATATATATATGCATGTATATATAAATAAAACTAACAACGAAAAATAAAGCAGAAGAAAAAATTTCCAAAGTGCGCCAGCGGGTAGGAACCTGCGACCCCTCCTCAGCGCGCCGCTTTGAACAACTCGCCACGCGCCCCCGGTTGTGTATAATACTAACGGCGAGCTATTTATATACTCCATTTACCGCTGGCGGTATGCAGATCTCCGAGGTGTTTCCATGTGTGCAATATCCCCCGCGAGATTGCCCACAGGGCGAGCTTTAAAGCAGTGATCTTAGATTTTCCTTCTCTTTGAAAACTGCCCTTGAGACGCGCACTAAAAAGTGCCCCATGTCTCTACCCACACGCGATGTGTAGCGCCTGTTAATCAATGCGTCGAACGCCACCACGCGGCAGGAGACGCGGAGGGCCACTCCACGCGCCGCAGTTTTCAAGGAAACAAGAATATCTAAGAACGTTCGCTCGTAGCACGTCGCTAAAACACAAATAACTGGGACAGTTGTTAGTTCACGCTCGTCCTGTGTATTTCGAACGTCCTTTGTTGTGTTCGAGCGGCGAAGCGCGCTGCAACTGCTGAGCTGTTACCTCTGTTAGTGGTCATCCCATGCGTGTTCTTTATGTGGGTCGTTTGCGCTTGATGGGCGCGCTATAAGTATCCAGCTGCTTGGCCTTTTTCTTGTGGCTTTGTAATTGTTGCTATCGCATTCATTGCTTTGCCTTTGCGGCGAAACTGTGACATTTTTTTTCTGTGTTCCCGGCCAAGGCCTGTAATATAATGGAGTACGAATGTTGCGAAGCAATTGTCACCCCGCGACGTTTGATACGATAGTACGCTACCACGCAGGAACGCACAGGTGCTGCCCGTGCTGTCGCGGAGGACGCGACAACCAGGCGCGGGCACGGGGACCCAAGAGCGGGCATGCGCGCCAAGCCGCCAGATTATTAGCATAGGCCATCAATGGCGTGTCAAAGCATCCGAGATTGTGCGCATGAATCTTGGAGGTCTTAATGCGCCTTAGAGTTTAGATTACGCATGGCGTTGGCATCGCGCATTTTTTTCTCCAATGCGTCTGCGCGTGCTGCTGTGCTTCAGGCAGCATCGTTGTACTGAGTTCGCACGCGCCTGCTACGTTGATGCAAGCCATGTCCTCGCAATAAGACTTCCTATGAAAGGTGGACGACGACATCAAGGAGGAAGCGGACCTCGCACCGTGAACATGCACGATTATTGTGCCAACTCAGATTTGCACGGGAGACAGCGACAGTCAAAAGAACTTTATTTATAGTTCTGTGGAAAATGATGAAGGGAGGCCTAGGGCTCCCCATCAAGTCCCCCGAACATTATAGCAAATTTCCCGAATATGCGGGCACGGCCGTAAGTCTCCCGGAAAATGTCCCGAACACGACCATGACGAAAAACTAATAAAATCAATGGACAGCGGATCTAAAATTTTCCGGCCTTCATCTATCACGTGCAGAGTGCTTCTTAAGATACACTTACCGCAGTACTTTGGCGACATGCGGAAAAGGTTAATAATTATAGGAAGGGGCTACTAGCTGTCCCGGGTCACAACACAGCTGGTTCATTACACATGCGCGCGCACCATATGTTTACGAACACAAGCATAATCGTTGACGTCCAGAAAGTTCACTGACAATCATTCAGAGCAGTTCGTGGCGTTACTACGGCCCCAATAAACAGTAGGTGAAAGCGGACGGCAGTTATGTTGTGTCGCATACATATTTTTCATGTTTTCTGGCGATAAGAATTTCGGATGATACGAATATTTTTGGTAACGCCGGGAGATTCCTATGTGCATGAAACATCGCTTTTTGGCTGCGAAGCATGTCTTGCTTTTTCTTTTCTAGTGCTTGATTTCTCGGCACCAGAACTTTTTCTAGTGCTTGATTTCATCGGCACATTGAGTAAATGCCGAAAATACGCTTAGAATATTGTAGTTCTTTGCATAACCTTCATAAGCGTTTCTTCGGTTCTAGAGACACTTGGCTTCACTACACTGTGATCGTCCCAAACACACACACACACACACACACAACACACACATATATATATATATATATATATATATATATATATATATATATATATATATATATATATATATATATATATATATGTGTGTCACGGAATTTATGTTGTGTCGCATACCTATTTTTCATGTTTTCTGGCGGAACCCACTTCATTGAAGGCGAACATATTTCAATAAATGTGAAATTCTAAAGGCCCGTGCACTTTGATTTAGCATCTGATGGTCGAAGTTTCCGGAGCCCACCACAACGGCGTCTGTCACAATCTTATCGTGGTTTTGGGACGTAAAACTTCAGCTATAATAATTTATTATTATCACATGATGACTTCATCTGTTAACATCGTCACTTGGTCAAAGGGAGGCAGATCCCGGAAGCAGTACTAAACCATACGCGGCGCATGAAAACCGTGTTAGCTCCAGCAAGTAGAAGGGGGAATTGTTGCATCGACTGAGAAGAAAAAAAAAGCGCCAGCTCTGCGCAGAAAACGCAGCATGGTCACAGCGACAGCTCCAAGAACGGCCTTGCTAGAGCCCGTTATAAACTGTCTTGGGGTAACTACTACACGTTTAATTGCAAGGTACCCACTACGCCATAAAGAGAGAGAGAGAAAATACATTTATTTGGTCCGGAGGGAAGAGTATGAGATGTTTACACCTCCAACTCATGGCTAGTCCCATGCCGGGACGGGGAGGCCGAGCCTCTCCGCCCTCTCACGGGCCTTCCGGACAACCAGGCGCTGGACGTCGTAGCTGGGGTCGTTGATAGCAGTGGTCCACCAGGCTTCTTGACTGCAGTCCTGCAACGCAGGGCATCGCCAGAGCATGTTTCAATGAGCTAACGTCACCGCAGTCTGGGCATGTTGGATCTATCTCCGCATGTATCCTACTCATGAAGCTCATTGAAGGATACGAATCCGTTTGGAGCATTCTCAGCGTGATAGATTGTGCTCTACCAAGTTTGTGGTGAGGGGATAAAAACACCCCTCTAATCCTCTTGTAGTGCGAGGTAATCTCGTGAAAGGTGACGAGTGCATCGCCCAACTCGAGCTGTTCCGAACCATTAGAGGGCCCCACATCGCTGCGGCGTACGACTCCTCGCGCACGATTATGAGCGATCTCGTTGGGGTTCGGTTGGCCCGGTATTACGTCCGGACCCATATGAGCCAGGAACCAGACAATGTGGTGAAGTACGTCCTGCAAGGTCCTGCCATTACGGACCCTCGCTGCCTCTCTTAAGATTAGACCCGCCTGAAAAGCCCTGACGGCAGCTCGTGAGTCAGTGCAAACGGCGGTGCGTTTCGCATCCAGTAGTGCCATAGCCACAGCTATCTGTTCAGCTACTTCTGCCATTGATGTGCGAAGTGAGGCTAACGAGAGAAGGTCTCCTTTGTGGTCGACTATAGCGACCGAAAATCTGCAAGCGTTTTCGTGACGGGCTGCCTCTACGAAGGCTTCTGTACCTACTGGGTTCTTCAGGAGTGCTTTGGCCCTCGCAAGCCTTCGACCCTTATTGAATTGTGGATGGACGTTTCTTGGGAGTGGGTCAACAATGAAGGATTGCCTGACTTGACTGTCTAGTTGAATAGCCTCGCCTTTGTTAATGCCGGGTTGCAGGCCTGCGCCAAGTAGCAGGTCCCTTCCTGCTTTAGTTCCAGATAATCTGATAATTCGTGCCATCCTTTGTGCTTCTGCTAGCTCATCCATTGTATTATGGACCCCTAACTTCATAAGAGCTTCCGTACTGGTTGTAATTAGGATACCGAGCACTTTCTTGATACTTTTCGCATGAGTGTATCTATCTTCTTTTCTGATTTTGTTCAATTAAGAGCAGATACTGTGTAGTTGACGTGGCTCATAAGGAATGCATGATGAACCCTAAGCAGCATGCCCTCCCCTATTCCACCTTTCCTACCGGAAACTCTCATGATTAGCCTAATGACGTTTTCCGTCTCTGTGGTTAGATGAGCTATGGCCCTGGCATTACATCCTTTTGCATCTATCACGAGACCCAAGACCTTAATAGAATCAACTCGTGGGATGTCGTATCTGCCTTTGTTGTGGATACTGATGGTTATTTGATTAAGGGGGGTTAAACCCCTAGCTCCACGTCATGCTTTTCTATACTGCAGGAGCTCAGATTTATCCGGAGAGAGTACAAGTCCTGTGTCCGCCAGGAAAGACTCAGTCGCATCCAGAACTTCTTGGACGGATTGTTCCACAGCAGCCTCTGAACCCCCTGGACACCATATCGTTATATCGTCCGCGTGTAATGCGTGGCCGATGTGGGGTACTGCTGCAAGCTTACTCGATAGTTTGCTCATGGCGATGTTAAATAGACGAGGGGAAATGACCGGCCCTTGTGGAGTACCTCTGCTCCCGAGTGCATATCCTCCTGAAGACAAATGTCCTATACTTATGGTCGCCGTTCTGCTTTCCAAGAAGGACTGCACAAAAGAAAAAAATCTGTTTCCCAAGTTCCAAGCAGATATTTCTTTACGGATGCATTCGTGTGTTATCTTCTCGAAGACTTTAGTTAAGTCTAGGGCGAGGATTCCCTTGACATATTTGTTCTGGGAGTTAAATATTTGCGTCTTGAGCAGAAGCATAACATCCTGGGTAGAAAAAGCCGATCGGAAACCCACTACGTTGTACGGGAAGAGCCCTTTGCGCTCGATGTATCTAGATATTCTGTTATGTACAGCATGTGCCATAACTTTACCGATGCATGAGGTTAGGGATATGGGCCACAGATTCTCCAGGCCAGGAGACCTGCCTGGTTTCGGGATTAGGATTACCGTGGCCATCTTTCATTCTGAGGAGACCAATTCGTTCATCAAAACCTTGTTAATCTCCTTAACCATGGTGTGAATCACTACGCCATAATTTTTGTAAAGATGGGAAGCACCCACTACGCCATTGTTCGTTATTCCGCGGAGAAGCGAGGTACCACCCACATATATGTAAGGCATTATGTGCACTTTCTTTACCCTGCGGCTGATGACGATGAAGACTTATGGCTGAGCCCTTTGTAATGGGTTAGAAGCTTTAAACGACCCACTCTTTACTCGATTCGCATTGTGGAACGCCTGGTTGTTATTTTACTCTTCTACCACGCTTTATTACATACGTTCGGTGGCGTAGCCAGGGGTGGGGGGCAGGGGTCACACCAAGCCTGTGCCCTCCCCCCGAATTTTATTTTGCCATGGCATACAGAGCACAAAATGACACTCAATCAAATCTGCCTGCCCGACCTCCACTGCAGATGAAGGAGGTGCACGCCCCCCCCCCCCCCCCGAAAAAAATTCTAGCTACGCCCCTGCGTACGTTAACTAATCATCAGACACCGGCACAGCTCTGTTGTAGAATACTCGGCAGCCATACTGAGGGCCTGATTTCCAATCCCATTCTATCCTGTCTATTTTTTGTTTTGTTTTTTTTTGTTGCGCGCGATAGCTTTTACGGTCACCAGTGGCGACGGCGGACAACTACGGCACTGTTGTTCTGATCTCATAACAACTTTCGCTGTAAAAAAAGAAGATGGCTTTTGCCTTAGAGTTGTTTTATGCGAATGCATAATCAGTTAATGACCTATTAGGAAATCGTACGGAAACCAACTTTTGTCGGTCAAGTGCATATGATGGGCAAGTCTTTTTGGCACTTGACAGGGATCAAAATTGGGACCGGTGCCACTGCAGCCAATGAGACGTGTATAAGGACTTGTGAAGGCCACCCCAGGACGAATCCGGTGACTCACACTTGCGATGTGTCGCTTTCATTTACAAGTCATGCGGAACTTCATTTCCGGATCGATTTGTACAGCTGCCGGTGTCGTCGCTCCGGTTTCGACCAGTGCTCAAGCGTGAAGCTGCGCATTACGCACCGAAGCAGGGCGTTCGTATCTGGTCGAAGAGAAACAATGTATTGGTCTCGATCGATAAATTGTGCTCTGAGAACTCTAATGTCGTTAATTTAACCATCATAGCTTCATTAATACAGGAGAAAATCAAGTTCGAAGTTTCATTTTTAAATTTCGCGCCGAATTTTCCCGGCGTGACGTCACAGATTTCAAAGCGTACTTAGCGAATTTTGACACCATTGGCTCAACAAAACTGTGCCAAACTTGGTGTGTTAAGTTCATGGCTCCTCAGAGGACAATATGCATCATTTTTACCGATTAGGGACTACGTAGTCCCTAGTAGGTGCCGTCAAAACATGTGACGTCACGGCGAATGGTGCGCAAACTTCAAGGTGGCGTCGCCACCCACATTTTGTTTTTGCTCGTTTTCTCGCTTACTAAGCGTCTTCTCGCAGCAGGCGTGGACTTTTTCGTATCGTGAAAGAGTACTTTCAATTTTGCTCATTAATGACCCTTAAAGCGTCCCCCAATTTTTTTTGTAGCACAATATGAGGACCGTTATATCTAAATTGGTCGAACCCTAAAAATCGTTCAAAGTAGACACGCCATGCGAACCAAGCGGCTAAAATTCCTCAAGTGAAATATGCGCCGCAACCCAAGTAATTAAAATGTTAATTATTCAGCTTCATTTCTGCCGTGGAAACGCGTGACCAGGGGCGGGCTCTCTTACGCTAATGCCGCCGAAAAGTTGATTGCGGCTGAGCTAGCTCTACGCAGATTGGTTCGTACAACCATCAGCTTGCGCACGAGGAGGGCGACCGCCCTCCCTAAACATGTGAGCGCGGGCGCCAAATCTGCACCATAATTTTACTCATTCATACCTGTCCCCTCACTTCCTAAAGTGCAGTGATATGGCCATGAAGCTTTAGGATGATAATGTCGGCCGAATACCACTGATCCTGCATTCGAAAAGTGCTACTTCCCATTTTATCCCCGTAATGCCGAGTACCGTGGTAGGCCGTTAGGGAAGCACGTCATTGCTTCATTTTTAAATTGTGTGCCCACTGCAGAGCTTCTTTCTTTTCGCACTCGTCCAACGGGCAGGGGAGGGGGGTCACTACGATGATAATGCTCGCCCCCTAATACGGAACCCTGCGCACGCCTATGCATACAGCATTGATAGCACAGTATGGGGGTCTGCTAAACTTTTCTAGGAATGTACCCCCGTGAGAGAAAGTATACGGACCACGAAAACGCAAGCCGAAATCGCTTTCTACGCCGTATAATCGCAAGTAGTCTGCTGTCTAGAGCATCGCATTCACGAAATAGCTGTCGAGAACGTTACTATGACGGAATTTGTCAGAGAAATTCTCTTGACTGCAGACGGCTTGCCACTACACGGCGCAGACGGCGAAGGTATACGGACGACAATGGTCAGTGTACTTTTGCTCGCGGGTGTACACTTATCAAGCCTGCATGCATTTACGCTGTATTCAGCTATTGACGGCTATGTTTTTCTACACCCGCATGTCTCTACACTCGCCGGGGCCAGGCTTTTCGCAAACTATGCCGCCACTGAAATGTGTAATTCATAGAAGGTTCGCTTGAAAAAATATGTTTTACTATTTCTGGTGAGTTCTGACGTGCAACATATAGAACTTCATTGGGAGACATGTTAACAAACGAAAAAGCGAACTAGATTGGGTACGGTCTCCTCTGCTATGGGACAGCTGCATGCAGCGGCCCTGAAACATTGCACAGATTGCTAATTAGTGCTTTTAGAAATTTCACACTCTCCCTTATGCAATCGCCTAAGATGACTCGAAGGCGAAAGCCATCTTTTTTTCTTCCCAGACGTTTTTTTTTTATAGATGGCCACCCCCATCTCTCTGAGATCAGATTCCTGCCCCGAACTTTGTTGTGCAGTGGCTCCGAAATCGGATGCATTGCAGACTTTCTGCACATGGTTTTGTAATGCCTCCGGGATCGGCCTGCCTTTGACCAAGCTATGATCCCATGTGATGGCATCGTCATGGGAGCTCACGTTATGTGATCTTTTAATGGCATCAGTTTTGATGGCCTTTGACGTCATGATAACATCATATCGTAACGTCATGAAGTGATGAATTTTTGCATCCCTCATGTTAATGCCGCCGACTGGCCCTATTCGCGTTTGATGAGGTATCTATGCCTTTCGCGATGAAGCAGTTGGCGATATGGGGCACAACTTACTCTACCACAGCGAAACTTTACTTTATCGAACTTCAAGGGATCCCAGGAGAAAGTTTGTTGAAGGGATAGTACGCTGAACTGAAAGAGCTATGTTGCAACTTGTGAACAGGAACTAAAGAAAACATCAGCTATTGAAATAAAATGTGAAAACTTGTATTTGCAATGCTGCATATTTGAATGTGAATTTCTGCTTATTTAGCACGTTTTGAAGAATGTAGTAATTTTTGCTGCACTTGAGCGCTTGGTGCTGCAATGGTCATGAATTGAGTCACTGTGTTCAAGCTCTCATAAACCTTCTCCGGAACAACATGCTGCTGGGCAGCGATGGGCGTCATTTTTTCTCGGGTCACCAGTGCTTTTTAGTTGAAATTCTTGGTGCTTTCTCTACAAGGGTTATTTCTTCCTCCTCATCCTATTCTGCCTGAATTAGGACCTTCGGTACAACCACTTCTGTTGACGGAGTGGCGCATTCTCAACGCGAGAGTCTTAGGTGACATAGTCCTCAAAACACAAGGGGTCCTCTGTACCCAGTCTTTCAGAGAAATCATCATAAATATAACGTGAGAGGCATTGGGTGGTGTCATAAAACATGTTCGCAGAACTAAAAAGCGCTCCGCACTAATTTACTGAAAGTGAAATGCGTTAGCATTGGGCCCAATTGTTCCTCAGCGGGGGATACGTACGTACAACCACGGCCGCTCGATGAAAAACACACGGTGCGGCCTGCCACGTGGAGCGGATACTGCGTGGCGCGCCTAGTGCTCCTGGCTGCCGCCGCGGCGCCACCAGTAGGGGAGCCTCCGGGGAGACCGAAAGCGAGACAGGCGGAATTATTGCTGCGGATCGCGGCTTGACAGCGCAGCTGCTATGCGCTTGTTAGTGTTTAAAGGGTTAAAACTTGCTATTGGCTTAGCTATATTGGTAATCGTCCTACCGAATGTGCGCCGGCGATGCTTCAACCTAAATATAGGAAGTGTTAGTTTTATCTGAAGTGGTTGCTCATGCGAGTTGCGATTTCTCGCGTCATGTTTTCTCTCTTTTGTTGCCGTTGCGCTGTTCACCCTGTATAATGTATCTTTGTGCTACAGTTATTTTTGCAACACGAGAATCGCTCATTTACAGGTGCGGTTGTATTTCCGGAATGATTGTTGCTCCCACCTTAGAAACAAAAGCATTGTGAACATCACGGGAGTCATAATTGCTTTATTGCACGTGCGTGAAGAACGGATCACTGTGTTATTGGAATCACAAGCGCAGCACTTTCCTAGCCAAAGGTTCTTGCGCCAAAGGTTCTTGCGCCAAACGTTCTGCGCAGTTGGCAAGAAGCGCTCGCAAGAGCTTTATGATGAAAACTTTGCAGACTTCCATGGCGTGGGCGTCCGCCCCGCAAGTCCACTTTCAGCACTTCCATGGTCATAGAGAATAGCTGGGCACCTTTCGCACGTCTCGTGAAAAAATATCCGACAGGAATAATATATGCTGTTGACAAGCCTCTTATTACAAAAAATAGTAATCAGTTTGCCAGTTGGGGTACCGCTGTTTAGTGCTCCTCTTCACCACGGTCAACGAGACCAAAAAATTTCTCGACTTGTCGGTCGTATACGACCCTCTGTTCTATCGCCATCTCGTCAATGATCTGGGAGCAGAACGCTTCTTGCTCTAGTGAGACCCTTGAATTCGATGCACAGCCGCGCCTTTATCTACGAAGGGACGCCGATTTCATCTGTTGAATGGCCTACATATTTCTGGAGCGTTCAGTGACAAGGAAGCTTAAAGGGGCCCTGCAACACCTTTCTTAGTTATATTGGAATAGTCTCATTATTGACGTATGACTCTTCACGAGTCATATGCCGCAAAAATTTGTCGAATCCGTCAAGTCTAAGTGGTGTTACCAAATTATAGAGATCACGTTCCGCAGCTTTCTCCCTCAACTCAACGGCGCAAGCGCGCGGAAAGCTGCGCGGGGCGTGAAGGGAGGGAGGGCGGAGGGACGAGTAGGCACCGAAGAGTTACGTCAGCGCCGGCGGCATTTTTTTTCTTCATTTTTTTCTCTCTGGCGTCTCGGCGCAACCACGTGGTCTGTGGCGCCACTTCCGGTCGGCTTGCACGGTCGTCGTGGAGCGGAGCCCATCGCACCGTGTATCGCGCGTGCTTGAAAACTGCGAGTCGGTTTGGTAATGTTGGGTGTGCACCTCGAACTGCCGTAGTGTTTTCATCGCTCTGCCAACCATGGACGCAAACCTGCGTGCGCGTCTGGAACGAATGACAGCTGAGATGGGTTTCGACCCACACTCCGATACACCGCCTCGTCGCGCTGCTCGCACTTGAATCGTATTCAACACGGCGAAGCTGCATGCACCCTTCTCCCAGTGGCGGTACTTCGATGCTGTTTGCTCTTCGAATGCGGGCGCACAGCGAGTGCGGGCTGACAACAAAGAACCAAAGACTAGAAGAAAGGATCGTAGGGCATCGGGCCGGCGCGGACCCATCCCCCGGCTGTCTGCAGCTACCGTGAAAATGCGAGTCTGCTTGGTTGCTGTGTCGCGGTTTCTCGGGAACCTGAGACTACGGGGCGGATACGCCGAGGTACGGCTCGATGACATACTGAACAGACAGCGAACGGGACTCTCGCCATACAGCGAACACAGGTATCCTAAGCTAGCCGGCGCCAGCATTGTTATCGGAGAAATGCTGCACCGCTGCCTCGGTCGGTCGTGGGAACGTGCCGACGATGCAGTTTCCAGCTGACGAGGCAACACTCGAACGGCTGCCACTCTCACCGGCAACCGGCGATGGTCAAAAGCACAGAAATATTCACGATTTCGGCACTGCACATGGTGAAGCAAACGCAACCACGCAAATACGAGCAGACGAACTGTCGGGGAGGCCGGAAGTGCTAATATTAATTTTAACACGAAAGTGTTTTATGCCGGCGTCCACCAAGTACATCGGTCACGGATATGACGTTGATAAAATGGACGCCAATGGGTGAGAAAGTAAAAAACCAAGAAAAAGATACCCCGCTGGGAATCGAACCCACGACGTTGCGGCCGCGACGGCAAGCGCCCGACGCTCTACCGACTAAGCTAACTCGGGAGATGCTAGACGCGGCGCGAACGTGCCTTATATCTTTCACACACACTCTTTCGCGGCGGGCGGAGCGGGGCGGTGCAGCCGTCTGTGAGAAGTGAAAAGAAGTAATGCTTCACGATCGACACTTACTAGCGCTTACTCCGAGATTGCATGCGATATCGGAGGTCATGGTTAAAGCGTCTCGATACCCGAGAGAGTAGCGTCGCCGAGGCACCCTTGACGCAGTTACGTTGTTTGCCTTTGACTTGGTGTTAGCGTGCGTCGGCTCGTCGGAGTAGTGCAGCTTCCAGGTGCACCAACGCGATTTCTCCGCCGCTGACTGCTTCAGTTGCGAGAGCACCGACTGACAAAACTGCTGGAATATGCGTTGCAGAAAGGACGTGATTTCGACGGGCGAATGTCGTGCCTTGGTGGAGAGAGAGCAGCGCCTGCGAGACGGAGGCCAGCGGGACGCACGCGTTTGCGGCTCAGGCTACGAACCTCTACCTCCCGTGTTGCTGAAGCGCAGTGTGTGTTATGTATGCATGAGCACAGGCGTCGCCTACCCATTACTAGAAAGCGCACACCGTGCCGTTTCTCTCCTGAATTGACGACGCTTTGAAAAAGTGCATACCGGATACCAGCGTTGATTATGAGCTTGTTGATATCCTTACGCGGGATTCACGATTCGCTGTGTCCAAATATATGTTCACACCGTCAGCTACCACAACGGTTTAATCATGATCATGGGCGTTAGTCGTCGCGATAGAGACATGCTGTCAACATGGGTGCATCCACGTCAAAGGGTGCTATAACTGCCAAACACGAATAGACATTGTACAAGCTCTCATATCTCACTACACAATAAGCACTACTTCTGTGAAGACACGTTTCACTTTCGTGTTATACCGATTCCTATGACGGAGGGATCAGCCATGTTTTTTGTTCGGTGTTTTAACGGCATAACACAATACAAACATACATATTATCTACTTATTGAACTCAAAATTAACGAAGGTAATTATGAGGGTGTTATCGTGATTATAACATCAGCCAATGGTGGAACTGCCGACAATCGCGTCATATATTGCGGACTAATACATCATTTGTCGAGAGAAGAGGGATCGATTTTCAGCTGACTTTGAGAATTTATTGTAAATTCCAGGCCGCTCGCTTCGCTATAATATTTGGCTCGCGTGTTCTCGGGAGCCTCGACTGCCGATTGGCAGCGCTTTTTGACCCTGCTCAAAAAGTGTTGCAGGGCCCCTTTTAAGAGGTTTCTGGACCTCGCATGCTCAGAACCTTTGTTGGAGCATGCTTTCCAAATTACACATTCCCTTAGAATGACGTCGCTGTAGTCGGGTTTCTTTGTCGAGAAACTGCGGACTTGGTTTCTAACGAACTCGGCAGTCTTGTCACCTTCCGCAGCACCATTGAGCACCTTCATAAAACAGGCAATGTCGTGGTATTTTCATAAAACTCGCGTGCTCCTCAGCCTTATCTACTTTTTCTTGAAGGGCCTGCAGCGCTCCTTTCATAGGAGCGATCTTCGCTTAGAAGCAGGGCGTTTTTGTAGTGTCAGCTACAGTTGCCTAGCCGGAGCCGATTTCGCGTGGATCCTCATGAGCCGTCCTGCGCATGCGCGAGTATCAGTGATGTCACATAGCTGGCTCACCGGAGCCGGCATCTCACGCACTCTCCGCCACCGCCGCAAGCGACTCGCCGCTGCTGCTCTGCGGGTTCGGGAGGAGTGGCGTCGTAGCCACGGTAGACACACTGGCGCCGGCGCGCGCGCCGACTCCGCCACCACCGCACGCGACTCGCCGCTGCTGGTCTGCGCATTCGAGAGGAGTGACGTCGTAGCCATGGCAGACACACTGGCGCCGGCGCGCGCGCAGCTAATCGCGTTCGCTGTGCAGTCACCGTCTGACACTGCGCTGGAGCCGCTCGATAGCGCCTCTGACTGGCATTTGCAGGTGGGTAACGCCATGGAGAAGCAGAGCGCAAAGGCTGCTCAACGGCGCAGAAGAGCCGAGAAGCTTATCTCATCCGACCCTGAAGTAGTTGCCTGGCAAATAGCGGTTCAGCGTTCGAAGGATGAACAGAAGAAGGCTAATAATCTTAGAAATTCTGGAAAGCTAAGAATAATTAGCTGAACCTTTGCTAACGCTACGTATATCCTGGCATGGCCGAGCTAAGCCACTGCAAACTTTTTTTAGCTTCTTCTGTCAGTTTAACAAGGTCAATGTAGTTTGGCATGATGCATCTGAAAATGATGCTATTTCCACACACGTTTCATTTTCTAGTTCGGAGTTGTTGGGCGTCGTGGCTTCAGTGCTGTCACTTGACGAGCCGTTTTGGCTAATGACAGGCCTGTCGTTTGAAGCAGCATTGCCCGAGCACTCGGCCCGCGACTGCGCATTATCATCTTCTATTTAGCGCGGCCACATCTTCCTCGGAGCAGACGCGCTTCTCGTGCTCATGTAGCTCGGATAACCTGGAAAAACTTTCGGCACAGGCGTTGGCAAAAGTATCCCCAACTTCTCGATCTTCTTGTAGTCCAGCTCCGTAAAATGCAAGGCGCACACTAGGGACCTCTCATTCGGCTGCCATACTGTTCCCTTCGCGCCGGGTCCTTCACGGGAAATGTTTCGCAGCCATGCTTCACTGCCTTCTGCGTTACTGGGAAACTAGTTGTAGCGTATTTGCGGGTCCTTCGATGCATTTGTGGGACACAACGGCACACAGCAGCTGCGCGGCATTTTTCCTAACGCATAAAATATCACACTTTCGCAAACTGTCTCGAGTGACACTCAGTGCGAGCGATTCATGTGGAGAAAAACGCTGTTGATCCCTCCGTCATAGGAATCGCAGTAACACGAAAGTAAAGCGTGCCCTTACAGAAGTAACTGAATGTTTACTGTACATTGATATAAGAGAGTTTGCACTATGTATATTGATGTCTGGCAGCTAATGGCGCCGTTTAACGTGTACGCACCCACTTTGATGATTGGTGGTACATATCCATCCCGACGACTGATAACGTCCACGTTAAATGATTAAACAAACCCTTGTGGTAGCTGTAGTAGTTAACGCTGAAAGCGTAATCAGAGAACGAGGTGTGATAGCCAGAAGAGCGTCGCATATTGTACGCAGAACTTGGTCGCCATCCCGCGGCGTGTTAAAATGTGATTGAACAACGCTGCCGGACTAGAGCGAAACGCAAAGCGCGTCGCGCCGCCCGGTTGCCCGGACGCCATTTTTCTCGGGGCGAGCGCGTGAGTATGGAACGCGGTGTTACAGCCAGATGAGGCAGGCGGGCGTCGCAGAGCTATTTTTGATTTCTATTAGCGCGATGCTGAGCGAGGCCGACGCTTTTACAACGCTTGGGCAAAGGTCGCCACCTTGCGGTGTGTTAAGGCACTGACGAAATTCAAGTTCTGTTGAAAACACGCCGAATAGGACGGACGCGTAACGCGTTGCAGGTGCTAGTCGCGGAGGCCACAGCAATGACGAATTACTTTACCTTACAACTCCCAGAGGTCAACACCGCCCAGCCGACCGGGAGAGTGGTAGATATAAAAGGCGCGTTCGTAAAGCCTCCAGAGTCTGTGACCGTGGCGGAGTGGTTAGCGTGCCCGGCATGTGTTGTTGTGGACCGAGCGGTTGTGGGTTCGATGCCCGTTTGCGGTACCTTTTTTTCTTTGCCATCTGATTGTGTATATTTTTTCGGCGTCATTTCCGTGACGGAAATACGTCACTGAAGTCTTGGTGGACCCCGGCATAAAACACTTTCGTGTTAAAACAACCACTATCTCGAGCTACCCCCTGAACGCGCGCTCCTTCCCTCCCGCGCGTCGCGCGGAGCCCTTCCCTACTACGGCCGCCCTCGTAGCGAAATGCGGCGACAACTGTAAACTCTGCTTCCACGCTCTCGCCCATTGCCTGCGCCGCGACGCGGCAGGCCGCCCCGTGTGTTTTTATATGCGAAGTATCTTATGGCGGGGTTCAATACGGTGGTGGTAGTGGTGGTGTGCGGCGTGACCACCCTTACTGCGCATGCGCATACCCTCTGCCACTCACCCTCTCCACTTCCCCTCTCCCCTCATCTTCTCCCACTTCCTCACCCTCTCCCCTTCCACCTCTCCACTTTCCCTCTCCCCTCCCCCTCCCCCTTTCTACTCTTCCTCTGAACGCGGGCTAGACATACCGAAATTCTCTCCTGCGCAACGCCCCGATGAGCACCAGCGCATGCGCGTCCTCTCCCCCTCTCTCACCTCTCCTACGCTGCCCCCCTCTCGCACGCCTACCGACCGCGTTCCCCGCTCGCCCTGTGAGAATTAACGGCCAGGCTAGAGGGAAGACAAGACGCGCGTAGCGTTCGTCTTCGCGTTCCACGACGCGAGGTCGGTAGCATGCCCACAGAACGCCAACGGAACGCGATCGTGCAAGTGCTCCGGCTTCGCATCGCCTCATGGTCCCCTTTAGCGGGAAATGGTGTAATTTTTCATCGAGTGGCCGTGGTACAACTAAATAGTTCGTTTAACTGACGTTCGTTCAAGTGCTATTTTACTGTATCGGGAATACTGTAATCCTCAGAAGCGATACAGCCTCAGTGGCACAGTGTGACGGAGCTAACGTGCCCTTGGAAATCGCGTGAAGTAGGGACATTCCGGGCGTATCAGAAGTTCCGGCAATCGGCAGTGCTTAGTTAACTCTCCCGTGTAAGATTTGTAAAGCACTCTTTCCGAAGTAGTGTGCCACAAAACACTCTGAGCGATGCACATTCCTGCTATTCAAACATGTGTGTATTACTTAAGTGTCTTTCACCATGAATGTCATAACTTGCGATTCGTATCGTATGAACCTGGCCTCGTAGAACCCATCGCTAGAGGACAAACCAGTCTCAGCGACGAGCTCAGTCTGCGGCAGCCCGGATCAACGTCTCCTCTGAATACAGTATAAACAGAGTTCTTCAATACTTTTACCAGAGTCGTTCAATACTTTTACTGGTCATGAAGCTGTGCCGTAACTCTATGGGGGAGCTTTGTGCGCGTCCAGTCTGTTGGCATCGGGCAGACGGCTACGAAGGCGGCTACCGGTGTCAGTGCAAGATATCTTGGCGAATCAGCGCGCAGTTTTCGCTTTATGCCCTGTATTGTGCAAATGTGTTGTGCCTGAGGGTCGGTAAGGATGCCACGTACTTGTTGCGTACGCTGCATTTGATCAGGAAACAAGAGAAATGACGAAAAGGTGTCGGTGCTCTGGCTGCCTGGAGACAACGAAAGGCGGGAAATGTGGAAGCGCGCCATACCACGATGAGGAACCGGTGCTTTCACATTTGACTCCCCTCATGTGCGTGTCTGCGAAAAGCACTTCGACGAGATTGACATTGTTCGGGTGAAGCAATGGCTAGACGGAGGTGGCGTTGTGACTTGCAGCGCAATGTTCCGAAAGTATTGCCGGACGCTGTGCCGAGGATTTTCGACGGCCTCCCGGCGTATTTGTCTAGTGCAAAAACGCATACACAACAAAAACGTAAAAGATACACACAAGGTATGTGCTGTACATGTGTAACGGAGCAAACATCTGAACTAAATAAAAAGAACATGGCTGATCTTTCTGTCATAGAAATCGGTATAACACGAAAGTGAAACGTGTCTTCACAGACGTAGTGGAGCGTTTGTTGTGCATTCTTTCGCCCCAAGGGTGAGGAATGAATGCTGCAGCAACAAATTGTAATGTCACGCGAAGAACGGCAAGCAGCTCGAAACTTGCAACGCCCTGCTCAAACAGAAAGGACGCACGGAACGAAACATACACCAGATGAGGGCGAACTGTCACATCTGTAACTTATTTCTGCTTGAGCACCACGCTCCTTTCGCGAAAGCGGCCGCTGCAGTGAGCCAAGTGACCTTCGTGCTCTGAACGCAAGACGTACGAACCCCCGTGATCACGAGATAAGCGCACGCACGAGCAACCACGCCCTGTAGAGGCGGGCGCTTGTCGCAACGGCGGCGACTTTTAAAGCACGCTCTTCGAGCCCTTCGCGCCATCTCGCTAGTGATAACGAAAACACGTTGTAACGCCGATCTCTGAGTACCGCCACCGGCAATTGGTGTATATAAATAGCTCGTCGTTAGTATTGCGGAGAGCGCGGCGTCCGTGGACGAATCGTTTCGCTCTTCACCCTGCGGAGCGAGGGGTCGTAAGTTCGATCCCCGGTGACGGAACTTTTTCTTCTGGTTCTTTTTGTTTGCCCACTGTTAGTCTTGATATTTTACAACGTCAGATTCGTGACGCAAATACGTCAGTAGAGCCGTGGTGGACCCCGGCATATAACACTCTCGTGTTAAAATATTTGGTTCCGAGTGCTGGTATGATGATGATGATGATGCAAACTTTATTGGGGTCCAGAGAAGACGAAGGGGAGACTCCGCGCCACCCGGCTAGTCCCACGTAGGTATCATAGGGTTTGAATTTGGTGAAGCAATAAGGAATTCCTAACACTGCTGCAGAACAAGCCTGGTTCTGACACGCTAACTGGAGATGTAATCAACACCCGATGAAAACCAAGATGCTTACGAATGCGGGAAGAAAAGAAAAATAATTTAGTGGATATAGCAGCTCAAGAGTGGAAGAAACTCACAGGGTCTCATAAGCATTCGCCTTAGTCTAATCGAATGCTTAAAGCCATCTTCTTTTACAGCGAAAGCTGTTATGAGATCATTTCACCGGCCGTTTTTGGCGCCGTAGTTGTCCGCCGCCGCCGCCGCCGCCGGTGTCCGTAACCACTATTGCTCGAAATAAGAAAAAAAAACGAAATAACAACAAAATTCCAGGATGGCACGAGGTTCGAACCTGGACCCTCTACGTGGGAGCCCAGTATTCAACCTCTGAGCCATGCCAGTGCTTGAAACTGCTTTGCAAAAAGGTCCTATACAGGCTTCATGTCGGGAAGGAACCACATAACATATGCAATATAGCGTGGTAGAAGAGTAAAATAAACACCGAGCGTCGCACAACGCGAATTGTGTAATCAGGCGTCACACAATGCGAATTGCGCAACGAGAAGGTTGTTGAATGCTTCCAACCCATTACAAAGGGCTCTGCCATAATTCTTCATCGTCATCAGGCACAGCATCAACAAAGTGCGCATAATGCCTTACATGCGTTTAGCAGGTACCACGGCTCTCCGTAGAATGACGAAAAATGGCATAATGCCTGCTTTCCTACTTCTCAAAATTGCAATGATTTATAGCATAGTGGGTTCCTCGCAAGTGCACTTGTATTAGTTGCCAAGGAAGCCCATAAGCGCATGATACGTTTCCTCGGGGTCTCAGTAAAGTTCTTCGCCCCCCCCCCCCCTCTCTCTCCCACGTCAACGTACGTTATACAGTATGGCGGGAGTGGGATATAGCGACCGGGCGTTCACCTAATGCAAATTACATAACTGGTGGGCCGTTTAAAGCTTCCAACCCATTACAAAGGGTTGAGCCATAATTCTTCATCGTCATCAGTCGTCGCGTCAACAAAGTGCACATAATGCCTTACAAACGTGGAGCTGATGCCTCGCTTCTCCGCAGAATGACGGATAATGGCTTAGTAGGTGTTTCCGAACTTCACAAAAATTGTGATTTATGGCGTAGTGGGTACCTTGCTAGAGTACTTGTATTAGTAGCCCCACGAGAGCTTACAACGGTGCTTTAGAAACGCCGCTCTTCCAGTTTTCGCCGTGACTGTGCTGCGGTTTCAGCGCACGCCTGGGGTTTTTTCTTTAGTCGATGTATTCGTCTTCCCTGCCCCCCTCCGAAAGCTGTCTGCATCTAAGGTGGTTTTGCGCTGCCTCCAGGACAGGAGGCATTGCAAGGTTTCTGCACTTCGCCTGTTTTTGCACTGCGCAAAGCAACAATGTCATGCGATGGCGTCATCGTGTGACGTCACATTACGTGACGCCATGATGACATCACATAATTTTGGCGATCTGTGACGCCATCACGTGATGATGATTTTTTGCATTACTCGTGTTGACGCCGCCGACGCGGCACCCCGCCGGCGCCGACGCTCAATTTTTGCCTTGGATGAGGCATATAAGGCTTCCGCCTTAAAAACTGTAAACAAGCACTGCTAAATCTACACGTTATTGCATGAACGACGGAACTTTAAACGTGGCACGGCGCAATAGTGATAAACCAACGCAAAAGAAAACACAAAACCGGGGAAGAGCCGTATAAAGTATTCCTTGGTGCTCGTCAATTCCTAAATTTAAAGCACTGATTCCTTCAAACTAACTTTTGGTTCGATAAATACGAGACTATTTTAAGATATTTTCGCATGCAAACCCCAGGTGTATAGAGTGAAAGATTTGATATGAGCTTTCAAGTGTTGCAGCCACTGCACTTCAGCGAGGCATTAAGATCCGCCAGAAACCTTGAAGGACTCTGGATAATCCACATAATTCCACTAGATGCTTTTAAAAAACGGAAGAAACATGCTTTTATAGCGGTACTATATCGCGCAGTGGAGGCACCATGCGTTTGTTGTAGACGAATTTTGTGCTCCAAGGCCTTATTCGACGCTAAATTACTCTGTATTAGAGCTTCCCCGAATGTACCTGATGGTAATATTGCCCTGAAGACATAATCCACGTTATATAATCTGGCAAAAGCTTGGTTTTACGTGAGAGAAAACTGTTGAGGTAACATGTTCATGTTATCGAGTTACGCAGCTGAACGTAGAACCCCAAGCGTACCTTTTGTCGTTGCTGCTGTTGTTGTTGTTGGCAAGACGCTACACACTTGTGCTGCTCTGCTCCATTATCGAATGTACAAAAATAGAGCTTGCTTGTTGGCAGGAGCATTCACCATCACACACGATGAATCCCTAGTTGTTGGTTTTTTTTTGAGACTGTAGTAATCAAATGCTAGCGAACACATATTGTGACATTTGACGAGAATATAACTTCGAATGCATTTATCTTCCCGAGTATCACCATTGAAGTTTAAATTTTAGTTGTAGCAATACGCGAGCAATAAAATTTTCAAAGTATGCTGTCGCATATCCGGATGTGTTTTCAACATAAGCCTAACGTGCCTCCAAGATGTACTACGAACTGTCAGAATTAGTTGCTAAATGCGTAAAGTTTAAATATCGCAATAAATTCAAAAGCTTTTTTCACTGTTATTCAGAACAAATGGTAGCATTGGAGTCTACTAGACCAATTATAGCTGCAAAAATTATGATCCAAGCAGGCATTGTTGGTGAAGGGCAGATTATGGAAATAACACCGTTATGCAGGCCATCCTGAAAAGGAACCACGGCGTCAACGGGAACGTAGCAAGTTGCTGGCAGAGTTATGGCAATTTCACAATGCAACATGAATGCTGGCAAAAGAGTTTGCGAGCGTTATGCATTGCACAGTTTTAAAGTTTCTCTACGTGATCGTAATTTTTCAACGCACTTCACTGACAAATTTTTAATTACGTAGCTCCTGAGGGACGGGGTCTTGTTGTCCAACCACTGTATCATGACGCATGGCCAGGCAGTCGTCAATACAGGCCTACTAGACAAGGCTAACAATGCTCAAAACCAGCGTGAGATCAGCTAACAAGGTCTAAAATAACATAAACTACTCATATAATCAATAATCAGTTGCAATAATTTATTTAAAATTGCGATAAACAGACCGGAAACATATGCCTGAGACCCAAGCCTCGGCTAGCGCGCGATTGCCAAGGGAATCGCTGGGTTGCCCGTGCTGCTCACTTCCTCAGGTTTCACGGAGAGGAGCTGCGTTAAGCGCATGACTTTGCACTACACCAAGACCTACATACGAACGACATTAGAACAGGATTTAGCGCGGGATTTACAACTACACAAGACATACACAAAAACGGTATCAGCGCTACACAAACCGCGAAATTAGCGCTGGGTTAGAACAAAATTCACACTACATTACGTGCTTGGTTTAGAGTACTCCTGTCGTGCGCGCAATCCTTTTGTACAAGGTAAAAGTCCTACGCGTGACGCTTTTAGGCAGCACCTTTGTAGGTTTAAATCAGAATTTGCTATCACGTGTACAAATTTCTATTATATTGTTCAAACCTTGTTTATAGATACGGTGTCATGGTGAGGCAAAGGGATCTAAATGAGGCGGTATCAGAACAATATAGAACTAATTTGGAACCAAGCGGTAGAGAAAACTGGTGTCATTGTTATTACTGAAGCGAAAGAGCTTAATATCGAAATCCTACGTAAGTGAGGTCGTCCGCACACACTGAAACAGCGTCGTTTCCCCTCCTCATCGTCCTGTCGTCGTCACATTGGAAGACATCTGCATTCACATCTCCCACAATCGAGTTGACATTAGTCCATATCGGTCAATATTTTTTTTATACGCATTAGCGTCCTGCTTCCCCAAATTTCAAGCAATCGCTCTAGTATTATAGGCCCTTTTTTATAGGGACCACTGTATACCCTGACTGCCCATAGTTGAGTACGTAATACTCGAGATCGCACCCATTTCTATACCCCCCAGCATGCGGAGGCACAGCACGGTACAGCTTAGCGTTCTGCCACTGTAATCCAATGTGCTGTACAAGTAGAATGAACATGAATGGATGCCTCAGATAGGCTTGTCGGCGTTTCCATTGGTGGACCTAACATTGTCAAGTGCGCCTTGTCATCTTTCTTGTGCTAGGTTTAAAGCGGATTATTTTCGACGTGGTGTTCCGTTGCATTCCTTTAGGTAATTTTCTTCTGGACAGCGAGAACACTGAAAAGGCGCAAACGCGGCTCTTTCCGACGGTTTAGTGATGAACAGCGTTGGTGAAGAACGATTATTAGAAAGCTTTGGTCGAGCGTCCGCTGAGCTTTTGCGGACACCCAACTAAACATTGCCGTTGGCGTGCTCTCCGCTTACTGCCTTGCTGTACTATACATGTCTATTGCCGTACCTTAAGGTAAAGCAGTAGTGATAAAAAACCTTAAAAATATACAAAGCGAAGTATAATATGGAGAGAAAACGTAATCTAAAATGAGAGAGAACGTGGCGGTGATCAGTTTTCGAACATATATTAACCCATGCGCAGAAACCGAGTGTTTTAACAATGGAGTAATCACCGCCGCTTCCTGTGGATTTTCACTGTACGAACGTGTACCGCTGCAGATAGTACTCTTTCGTCTCTTCATGAAGGCTTAGTGATCTCACATGTGCCCGCGCAAATACAGCAAGACGCTGATCAACGCAACCAAGGAAAGGAAAGACTCCGTGCACAACGACATTCAGTTGAAGGCCGCCAGGCGAATTTAGAGCGGGAAGTACAAGCGCATGATACTGGACGCCAAAGGGAGCAAAAAGTGCACTACTCGGCTCTTCTTCGTCGCTTTATGCTCAGTCAATTAACATTTTTAGTTGCCATCGTGCATTTCTCTTAGTGCCAAACTCTTGCGCGTTATTTCGACTGTTCTCAGCAGAGATTTTGCAGGAGAATTACATTCAACAGCTATGCTAACTTCCGAGCAAATAATACACCCGATTTCAATCGCAGAACGGCATTTATGGACTTTCGCGCTCAACTATTCATTTGCAGATTACGCGTACCATCTCGTATGTGTTGTAACGATGGAGGATTAAAAAAAAGTTGCAACCTCAAAGTTTCTTGTTTTCCACTAGTGCAGCGTTTATTTGGCTTATAATCTCACACTCTCTCTTGGTGCTTGGATTTCTTTGCCCCCCCCCCCACCATCTGTAGCGATAAACGCCCAAATGTTTTCGAGTATCCCGTCTTACTTGGAAAGGGCTTCATGAGCTTTTAGGCGTCATAATTAGGATAAATACAGTCTATAAGACCGTACAATTTAATTCGCAATAAAAAGTTCAGAACTTGTTAAACTGATCTCATCTCACGGTGCACTAAAATAGTGTTTATGCAAAGTTTAGACTCGTAATTTGTAAACAAATGGTAAGGAAACTTGTTCCACTACTGTTGGTAAAATCAATAAACCATACGTGACAATACTAGTGCAAATTGATCCATGCACGCAGTCGTCGTCTGTGAAAGTCATGAATTCTAAATAAGGAAACTATATACATTTCATGCTAACATTATTCAATTCTGTACATTGCCTGAGCCAGAACATCTGTTGTACATATGTGCTTGTATGTTCACGAAGTCATGTATGTCAAAATACGATTGTTGTATGTGTGTGTTAGCCCACAGTAGCATGTGTTGATGACGTCCTGTGGAAGTTTGTCCACTGCGTAAATATGTTTCATGTGTATAGTGCTTAGACATTTGTATATGTTACTGTCCTTGACTACGACACTGTACCCGAGTGTTAGTAGTGTCCGTTGATGAAATAAACTTTTTCTATACACTATAAGGAAAGGTTGATGTCAATGCGTGGCGTGGGCTACTCCTCTTCACTTGCACAATAGGTGTCGTCGCTGAGCAAAAAACAAACACAAGGCTATACAAAGG
The DNA here is from genome assembly GCF_013339695.2 of Rhipicephalus sanguineus. Classification (NCBI taxonomy): domain Eukaryota; kingdom Metazoa; phylum Arthropoda; class Arachnida; order Ixodida; family Ixodidae; genus Rhipicephalus; species Rhipicephalus sanguineus. The sequence goes on along the minus strand of NC_051185.1, from coordinate 95,577,067 downwards.
CACATACTTGGCACTCACGCACTATGTACAAGTTCTTCAACACAAAAATGTGTCCACGCAATACAAAAGCTGACAGAATATTCAGTCCTTCGTCTTGATTTAACTTTCTCAGCCAAGAACGTTATAGAAAGGTGTTTGAGTGCGATACTGAGTAGAGGAAAAGAAAACATGTTACCCCCTCCCCCACGTGCTACCCACCCGAACTTATGACTGACAATACAACTTCTTTATGCGGCCATTATTGGCCCGACATCTGCTGTAACGTAGCGGGGTTTGCTAGGCTCTGAATCGTTTACATGATTTCCAATCAAGGTGACCGCATTTATCATATGGCTGGAATTAAATAGGCGTCCTGCGGTTATTGTTACGTGCGCGTTGACGGACTCCAGCTGGTCATCCGGAGTCCCCTACAATCTATATTCCTCTCGTGCTTTAACCACTTAGGACACCAGCACTTATTATATCAGTTGACGCTGTTGTATATACCACTACGGGTGTATTACGTCATTTCTTTTGCCGTGCTAGAAAGAATGCGATATTTCAGGAATTAGTGTTATAGAGACTGAAGTTGCGTCCACTATAACAATGCGAGTAGCAGCGAGCGAAAAGTCGGGGAGCCGTTCAGACCGATGGCAGGAGCAGAAGAAGACTATTCTTCATTTTGTTTTCTTTTTAACCTCGCAGCCCGCAGCATGAGGAACGGGCAGCATGCGCATGCACGAGGAACGGGGAGCATGGGCATGCATGTCAGAGGGTCGGGTGAATCCTTGGTTGCAGAGGCGGCTTAGCAGTCGAAAGCGCATAATGGCAGGGCCGTTGCTAAGTAGGCGGATTTGACTGTGTCCAGCTTGACGACTTCTTCACGCCCGTTGAGTTCGATGGTGACAGTTTTTTCTGTCCGGCTGAGCACCTTTAATTGGCCGTCCTAGGGAGGCGTAAGGGATGGTCGAATTCCTTCACGCCCGACGAAAACGTCGCTCGCTGTAGCCATGTCCTTGCTGACAAAAACGTCAGTCGATGATGCATCCCGACTAGGGCAAGGACGCAGGCGTGAGTATAGGAAACGGAGTTGTTGAACATAACTGTCTGGATCGAAATTCACCCGGCATACGCAATGTTGTACCGTAGACAAACTCCGCGGTTGTGCAGCCGAGGTCTTCCTTGATAGACGAGTGCATGTCAAGCAGGACGAGAGGAAGATCTTCAGCCCAAGACGAAAGAGCCTGGTGAGCCACCAAGGCGGCTTTAAGTTGACGATTAAAGCACTCAGCCATTCCATTTGCCGATGGGTGGTAGGCGGTAGTATGGATATGCGAACGCCAAGCAGGCGTGTGAGTTCGCGGATGAGATCGCATTCGAACTGTCGGCCGCGATCGGTGGTCACAACGCTGGGGCATCCGAAACGAGAGATCAACCCACTGACGAACGCTGAAGCCATGGTTAGTTCCGTTATGTCGATGAGAGGAAACGCTTCAGGCCTGCTGGTATGACGGTCCAGACAGGTGAGGATGTAGCGAGCACTTCGGGATGGTGGAAGTGGGCCAACGATGTCGATGTGAACGTGATCATACCGAGCATCGGGTGGGCGAAATGCGTAAAGTGGCGATTTTTTGTGTCGTGTCGTGTCGGAGCATTGACAGTTCAGACATTCACGCGCCCACCTACGCACGTAGGAGTTCACAATCGGCCAGACAAAGAGGGTCCTAAAGAGACGCTACGTAGCACGAACACTGGGTGACTTAATATGTGCCGCGATGCTTGTTGAATATGTGACGGCGCAGTCGGAGTGGGACAAACGGACGTGTTCGACCCCGTGACACGTCACACGGGATGGTGCCCGAAAAAAATCGAAGGGGAACGTCGGACAGCGCCACTGATATGGTGGATGAGCGGATGTCCCGAAGTTCGACGTCTGTAAGTTGCGCCGTGGCGATTTCTTCGAAATCAATGTGGGTGCCGATATCGCGTCGATACGTGAGAGGGCATCTGCAGCCGCGTTGACTGGTCCTTCAATGTACGAGGCGTCTACAGTGAATTCGGAAATAATGTTGAGGTGCCGTATTTCTCGTGCGGTATAAGTATCGGGGCTACCGCGAAAAGGGAATGCCAAAGGCTTGTGGTCCGCGAGGACGTGAAAGCTTGAGCCTTCCAGCAGGTGTCGGAAATGACGAATGCCCAAATACGGCCAGGACTCACGACCGAACGTGCTGTAACGCGTTTCTGTGGGTTTCAGTTTCCTAGAAAAAAACCCATGCGTATAGGGAACCGAAGCTCAAGTTTGCGGCGCGACGACAGCGCCGCGCCAGCCGCGCTGCGGCTCTGTCGGAAAACTCTGAACCTTCGCGCGGCCGACTCAGCCCCTTTCACGGTAGCGGTAGCGCACGTGCGCTCGCGTTCTTCTCTCGGTGCGGGTAACTGTGGGGCCGTCAGCTGGGTACGTTGAATCGAGAGGCTTGCTGTGCGAAGCTGCGCATTTCCGCGATGGCAGAAGCCACCCCGAGGAAGCGCAAGCGTGGTCCGAAGTATTGCGGTTTGGCGGCCAGCCGCAACAGTGCAGACAACACCAAGGTACGCGATTTACGTGTGAAACTGTATTGTTTCGTGTCGCATGAGAAATACAGGCGGCAAGCGTGGATAGCTGACAGCGCTGTCTCGCCTTCTATTTTGGTTGTCTGAGTTCATCGCTTTCGTTCGCTTCGACTACCTGAATGGGTAAGTAACACGGCGCACGCACGCAGCGACTACAGTAATGATTACACGCTGTCTTCTCGCATTGTGAAAGTCCAGTTACGGTTGTAGGTGAAACAACTTTGTGTTTTGATTCCCCGTGTTCATGAGACCTACCCGTCGTTGTTGAACGTTCACACTCGCGTTATACCGTTAGCGTTGCGCGGTTGGTTGAATTCAACTGAACTCGGCACATTGTCAGAAGTTCGGCGCCTGCAATTCACGCGTCGGGAAGGCTGCTTTATCACGCCGGAACGGACGTCCGTGCATTTTCAGCAAGCTTTGACATCGTTCTGCAGGTTTGCTTTGTTTTTGTCACTTTATTAGTGTGATATATATTTAAGCCGCTAAATACAACTGGCACTTAATACATGCTTTGCAATTGCAACCTTGAAGTAACCTTCTGTCACCTTCTGACTTCGTGCGATTTTGTAGCCGCGTTCGCGCAGCAGGTTTTATACGCCTGTCAAGTCGATATCATAAAAAGAGACTGCAAGCATGACACGAGAGCCGAAAAAATGAGGCGAGCAGTTCATCTTGCTTCACAGTGGTTAAAGCTCAGCTAGCTGCCTCGCGTCTTAATCGGCGGGTGATTCTCCAGCGGCACGGAGGACTTGACTCTAACCTTCTCAGGAAACAGGGCCATGGCCGTGTAATTTCTTTTTTTCGCACGCCGCAAACGTTTGTTCACGAAAGTACACGGCTGCTACTGTAAAGCATGCCATATCAAAACAACAATCATATGATTCGTAGTTCACACCGCAGAACATCGATAGCGTGTACGGCTTCATTTCGGGGTGCATGTGAACCATTATTCATCTTTAACATGACAGAATGAGACTTACCTCAAGGTATACGTCCTACACGGTGTAATCGCGACTTGGGAAATGCATTTCGCTTTGAGTCGGGTGTCGTTGTCGTCAATCGTCTGCTCTTCACCGTTAAGGTGATTGACGAGCCTTTCTCCTTTTATCAAGTTCGCTTTTCGGAAGTGCCAGTCAAGCTTGAAGATCCTTTTGAAGCCGCACTGCACGCGGTACATTGTGAGACGCCGCAAGTGCACCGCGAGAGCTTTGCACGTGCGCGGAAGCGAGCGGCAACGCGGTGGAGAGAAGGGAAAACGCTCGCTACTGACACCCCAGTTTCTCTTTTTCTGCCAGAGATGGCGCTGCCTGTCAAGAGCAGCAGCGCCGCTAAGCGTTGCTTGGGAAGCCTATGCCAAGAGTAGCGCTGCCACTGCTGTAAAACCGCGCCGACAGTCGCACTAGAAGCATCGGTGATAAGACGCATTGGTGCAACGTGCAGAGGATGTACCAGCAGTGTGGCGTCTGGCAATGCGTTCTCGGCATCATACAAAGCTTCGCGTCAGACGGCCAAATCAGTGGTGAGGACGGAGCTTTCGTGGTATTGGGGAGATCGGTGAGCGGTGTGATAATGCGGGCGATGTGGGGAGAAAACGGTGGTGGAATTTGAGCAGCCCCAGGAACTCGCTGAGCTCTCGGAGTGATGTTGGGTGAGGGAGGTCGCGCAAGGCTTGAACTTTCTTGTCCAACAGCCCGATTCCCCCTCGTTTTCACACGTTATCCTTGGAACTCAATATCATCGACACCAAAGACACACTTTGCGGGGTTGATGAGAAGGCCATGTTCCTGGAGTCGAGAAAATAGTAGACGCAAATGGTTGCAATGCTTTCGGGGGAAACACTGGCCACCAGGAGGTCGGCGAGATATGCAAATATGAAGGGGAGTCCACGAGTTACTTCGTTTATAAACCTCTGCAACGTTTGAGCAGCGTTGCGCAATCCGAACAGCATGCGAACACACTCGAAAAGTCCGAATGGCGTCACAATTGCAGTCTTCGGGATGCCCGCTGACTCAACCAGAATCTTGTGGGATGCCTTGACCAAGTCACCGCTCCCGTGTGCTTGGCAGAGAAGTCGTGAATGTGAGGGAAGGGACAGCGATCAGGGATGGCGCGTGCGTTGAGGGCACGATAGTCGCCACACGGGCGCCAGTCCCCTGGATCACGCTTTTGGATCATGTGGAGGGCTGACGACCAACTTCTCGACGAAGAGCGGATGATGGCCAGTTGCAGCATGTGGTCGAATTCTGTTTTCGCAATGGCAAGGCACTCCCCAGCGAGGCGTCTGGGTCGGCAAAATACTGGAGGGCCAGTAGTGACAACATGATGCGTGACGTTGTGACGTACAGGCAGCTCAAGGTTGGAAGGCTTCGTGATGGCTGGAAAGGCTGCCAGAATTCAGGCGAGCATAGATGCCGGTATCAGTGGCGCCGTTCCAGTGGTATATGTTGGAGGTGCGAGGACGCCTTCTATGGACAGCTTGATCGTGTCGACGTGTGTACGTGCCCGGAGGTCAACGCTGAGGGCAAAGTGGGTCAAAAAAACATCACCCAATACGGGCATGTGTACATCTGCAACAACGAATACCCATCGGAAGGTGCGTCGGATACCCAAATCGATGGTACGACAACAATGACCATAGTTATTGATGGCAGAGTTGTTGGTTGCTTGAAGGGGCGCAGTCTGCGGAGAGCGCTGCTGATCTAGTCGCGCGGCAGGAACCACACTGACCTCTGCACCTGTGTCCACGAGAAATTGATCTCCGGCAACCCTGTCAGTGATATAGAATAGGCGGCTTGTCGTTGGGCTAGAGTCACTGGCCACCATCAGTGGCTCTGGGGTACGTTTCCCTGCCAGCTGCAAGGAACACGACATGGACGCGCGCTGGCACCGAAATTGCTGTGATACCAGCAGTAGATGCGTCGACCAAGACCGGAACAGGAGACAATCTGGGAGACAATCTTTGCAGACAAACTGGGACGGTAATCACGGTCTCGTCGACGAGGGTGGGACGGTGGCCGAAGTGCATTAACAGCCTCGGCGAAGGTGTCGATCAGTTGCTCCAGGCGAAACGGCCGGTTCTCGAGTTGCGACAACGGAACGCTAGATGCCGTTGCCACAGTACCTCCTGCTGCATAGCCAGCAACGCGATCAGCCTGCTCCGCCAGCTTGTCGAGGGGCAGGTTGTCAGGTGCAGTAGCCAAGGCAAGAACTACATTCTGCGGCAGGCGCTGAAAAAACAGTTCTTGCCGCAGCGGGCTGTTTGCACCCAGCCTACTGTCAGTGAGAAGCTGGTGCATGCGACATAGCGGTTCTGACGGCCGCTGGTCGCCGAGATCTTCTTCGTTGAGAAGCTGCTGGAGACGCCTGCGCACAGACACAGAATTCCGTTGCAGGACTGTCGTTTTAATGTGGTCGTAAGGGGTGGCTTCATGGGGCGTGCCCATAAGGTTGTGAAACTATGCAACCGCTTCCGTTGAGAGCGCAGAGACAGCTTGCTAATACTTCGCTTGTTGCGAGGTAATGCGCCGAAGGGCAAAGATGGCCTCCACGCGCGTAAACCAGGGTGCAGGATAATGTGGCCAAAACGACGGCAGGTGAATATGCAGCGTGGCGATGCCCTCTGCGCTGATCGTTCGTCTGTCGCTTGCGGTCTCATCCATGCTGCAGTGCCCGCCCTTAGATCACGTCGGGGTCACCACGTTATGGGGACTGAGCTTAGGTCCACTATAACAATGCGTGTGGCGATGAGCGAAAAACATTTCGCCATCTCCCACTAAAGGGAACCATTTGGGGATGCGAAGGAGCGCATGGGTAGACTTAAAGTTCCGTTTATCACGGGCACCTTGCCCGATGTTAACGGGTCCTTACATGTGGAGCACACCATGAATTCACTGTAGTTGGTGTTGCTGTTACTCGTCCCGAACTCTTGTTGGAGCATGCCACGCGGGTTCATCGCGCGTCTGTAGAACCTCGTTTCCCGACGCCATCACATGACAGTTGAGAGAGTGTTAGGGGGAGAGGCCACAGCGTCTTACCCAGCCCCTTACACTGGCCCGAACGCCCTAGCGCATGCCAGCATACGTGGTTTTGTCTGCGTTACGCCAAGCTAGGACAGCATACGGCATCCCGGGCCCCTAAAGTGCTCTGCACGTATCATCATCAAGGCAGTCGAAGAACAAGACGAAGAAGACTTCTCCTTGGCGCTAGCGCGCGTAAAATATGTTACAGATGGCTATGGTAGGTTTAGAAACTGGACGGTCGCCAATGAAGCTACGGACAAAGCCCAGCGCATAAGCTGCTTCGCATCTAAAACCGGGGAGCCGTTCAGACGGATGGCAGCAGCAGAAGACTACTCTTTATTTTCTTTTTTTTTAACCTCGCAGCCCGAAACACGAGGACCGGGGAGCACGCGCATGCACATGCGCCTGTGAGCACCATAATTATTAGTCGGCCAATCAAGAAGTCTCTATTTCTTTTCTAGAAGTCTCTATTTCTTTTCCACGCCGTGTGCCAAACGATAAGTCTTGAACATAGTACAGTTAAAAGCCGCGCTAGTCACTAATCTTCCTTTAACATTTGCAACGAGCCGTGAACACAAGAGAGACACCAGCAAAATAAATAAGACGCCACAGCGCTGAGGTGGGCTATATATTTAAACGTCTGGTGTCTGTTTCGTATTTCCGCTTTGTTCGGGACAGTCAAGTCTCAAATACGAGTGCAAGTTGCTGAGTGGATACCAACCTCTTTTCAACAGCAGTAGAGTTCACACATAAATCGCCCTGTGCACATGTCGTTCACTCTGCTGATTACGTAAATAATAAATACGGCATGGCCTGACCTCAATGTTTCGGCTTGTCGCTTCCGTCAACATGGACGCCCAGTAATGAACACCGGGAGCACAGCAACGACGCCGGGAGCACAAACACCAGCAATACCGGTACAACCGTGGCCTCCGCGATTAGTTTCGGCAACGCGCTGCGCGTTGCCAGAGCTACTCGCGGAGGCCATGGTAAATGCTAAGAGTAGAGTGGGCGCAGTCAAGCTATGCTGTCGAAAAGTACAGTGCCGCTTAACGAGCTTCCAGCAGTCCGATTCGCGTAGTATCGACTCTTACTGCGTGTGACCGGGAAACCCGTTATGCTTAGTGGCATGAGCCGGTGTGTTTTCTTTTACCTTTTTCTTCTCGACTCATAATTTATAAGCTATGCACAGCAACTATTCACGTCAATGACCTTTAATAAATGTTGTGGGGGGAGCACAATTTTGGGTAATATGCACACTACTGGAGAAAATCGGTATTTTTCCCCCGGGTTTCATCTTGATGTGTGTCTGTGTGCTTAGAAAAATAGAAACTAACACCGCTGACTACTGCGCACACAATACTGAGAAAACTGTATGCATTTGCCAAGGAATCACTTGTAGTTATTCTTGTGGTGATTGTAGCGTCTGTCAGTTCGTGTCTTCGCTTCGTCCCCGTCTTCTTTGCGTCTTCGCTGTTTTTCCTCATACACTTGTAGTAAATGAGTTTGAATACCACGTGTACAATTTTGTGGGCTGTGTGCAATCTGATGTAAGAAATCGTAGGCAGCTCGCCCTATAAAAAATCCACCCAAGATCTCCTTTGAGAATTATCTCTTAAAGCGTAATCGTGGATCGGCGGTTGTTCATGGAGTCAAACGTCTTAAAGAGACTCAGAGTATCAGAATCGCGCGTAAGCGTAGAGTTGGCTAGAGGAGAAACATTAGATGCCCCATCAAACGTGATAAACGACCGTTGTCGAGAACACGACCAATCCAAAAAGTCAGGTGATCAGAAATTACAACTTTGTCACGCCCCACATCGCCAAAATTTGAGCCGTCATCATGACGTGACTATGACATAGCATAACATAATGTTACATGATGACACCCGCCACGGTGTCTAGTGGCTACGGCGCTCGACTGCTGACCCGAAGTACACGGGATCGAATCGCAGCCGCGGCAAACGCATTTCAATGAAGGCGAAGTGCTCAACTCCCGTGCACTTCGATTTAGGTGCACGTTAAAAAGCACCTGATCGTCAAAGTTTCCGGAGCCCTCCACTACGGCGGCTGCCAAAATCATATCGTGGTTTTGGGACGTAAAACTTCAGCCATTATAATTTATTATTATCACATGATGACTTCATCTGTTGACATCGTCACTTACCCAGGCAGCACGCCGCCATTGGACCGATCTTGGCCCAACGTCGGCAAATGACGGCAGCAATATTGGCCCCACGTCGGCAAATCACGCTCGCGCTACTTTCACCCGCATCGGCCCGACGTTGGCTAGCCGCCGTAGGGCCGATGCGGGCTTGCCGGCTTCAGGCCGACGTGGGCTAGCCGCCGTTGGGCCGATGCGGGCTTGCCGGCTTAGGGCCGACGTGGGCTAGCCAGCGTCGGTCCGAGACGGGCCTGCCGTTATTCAGCCGATGATGGCAAGCCGTCATTGGGCCTATGTATGCTAGCCGATGCTGGCGTGGTGTCGGCCCCGCCGACGTCGGGTAGCCGCCGGCGTGACCGTTTACACCCGTTATTATGTTTTAGCAGTGGTAGCTTACCATGCGTTAAGTACGGTAGTACTGTACCGTCGTGGTCTGCACCTAGTTTATATGAGGACACCGGCGGTAGTTGCTCGATGCGTAAAGTAACTTGTTCAGGCAGGCTGATACACGTGTTATAAAGTAAAATGGCTGCGTGCCGACCACGGCAGCTCGGTAATACTGTGGTTACTGTACTGTAAATCAGCAGCGCTAAAATAGACTATTCGTGGCCCAACGGCATTCATCGACTACCATTGGTGCCATATTCGAAAAATGCTGCCTAATTAGAACTACTGCTCTACTGATGTCTTAGTGTGCGATTAAGACCCACAATTCTGTCGAACCGTGCAAGGCCGAGAACGAAAGTCAATATTGTCTCTAACACAACTAAATTGATGAAAGGCCTGCTGCACCAACTACGCATGCGTCTGAGAAATTAAGGAGCGACACATTTGCAAGGTGATAAACACAGATTTATTAACAGGTATGAGCACACGCCAGCAGTTCCGGAATAATTATGCCATAAAGGAATATCTAAACATTTATAGATACCGTAGCCAACATCTAAAACAACCCCACAGCCACCGTATTCCTCAAAAAAAAGCAGGACAATCCTAATCGAGAATGGGGTCATGCGCAAAATCATAGGCGTGAGCAGGGTTCCCCTTTAGAGGGGGGGGGGGGGCGAAGGTTAATCGCGGCGCCCCCCCTCCCTATTAAGTCAATGTGTTTGGCAGACCTTGCGCCCACCTCTTCTTAGGTGACTACGGGGGCCGGTGCGCACGCCTATGCGAAGAGATACAATCTCATCAACGTTATGCGCGGTACATTCACTACAAATATTGAAAGAACTAGAACGCGCAAAAATAGGAATAAGGATTAACGAAGAATATCTTAGCTACTTGCGTTTTGCGGACGATATCGCGCTTTTCAGTAACGACGGTGCCGAATGATGAAAAAAATTCTGGAGATGTAAACGAAAGCAGCATCAAAGTAGGATTAAAGACGGACCCGAAGAAAAGAAAGATAATGTTAGGCGGCTTGCCGGAAAAGCGAGATTAAGAGTGGCAACTAGACTAGAAGATTGTGCAACGCGTGAGCTAATTAGGAGCAAAGGGGCACCCCCCCCGCCCGACCTTTACTAAATTCACCAAGGAACGGTAGGGATTCGCAACACATGACTGGCAATTAAATTAGCGTTATCCTATAAGCGGAAATTGCAATTTTTCAGTGATAACTTAAGGGCCAAAAAGATGGATAAACTGCTGCACGCGACGCGAAAAACATTGCGAGCGGTACCACAAGATCCCATGAACTCTACATCTAAACAAGATAGACACGCACGCATTCCTTATCTAAAGGTAAGATTGTAACAGAAAGGAATCGTGCATAAAAACCACTCACGTGTGCCCGTTGGATCGCTAAAAACACGAGCGAATAAAAAATGCAAGCGCACCATATCAGAATACACAAAACACGATGGTCAATAGAAAATACGCGATAAGAAGAGAACAAAAATCTGATGACACGTAACAGTAGTGAACACGTGGCCTTATATGTGGTGAGCGAGCTCAACATGGAAGCAGGGGGCCACTGGTTTCTCGCTGCGGTGATCTCTGCCGCGTATCCGTCTCGTGCACGATTTTGACTTTCCACCACACATGTCCACACACCGCACTTCTTGAAGAATTCTGCTGGTCGGAGTGAAAAATCCTGCTCCCGCAGCTACGATTGTCCCTCCGTCGGGACGGCCACCCTACCCTGCCTGGTCAAGCGAGGTTCGCGACAATGACGCTGAACGAGGGGAAGGGAGGGAAGGTGGGGGGTGGAGTAGAGGTTGAAGAAGACGTAAAAAAAAGTCGAATTCTCCCTTCTTGAAAGCACGGCTCAGCCTGCCACAATGGTGTGCAATCCCCCCAGCATGTCTATGGGCATGCCGTTTGAGAAAGGCGTTCGTCGAATTTTCGATGCATCACTTGTTGCCACATGTCGCTACATGAAAACGTACACCACGTTCGAGCCGCATTTTTCATCGTATTTCACGTGCCATAATAATAATTTTATGCGACTGTTTCTGAAAGCACGTGGGAAGCAATCGTTGAGCGAGATTTTTACTTGAAAAAGATATGTATGTCACAAAATGGACGGCAACGAAGTGCAAATACGAACTGACAAACGCGTGGCAAACACGTGTTTGTCAGTTCGTTAAAGTTGTTCAGCGGGCTAGTTGATTTGGAAACATTCAAACGACAAAACGTGTCTTCACTTCATCCGGTCTTTTTTGCACCATACCTATTTTTCTCAATTAATGAACCAACTAGCTCAGCAACACGCCTTGCTGAGCTTTTTACTATTTCCATAAAGTAAAATTATGTGACATCACTGAAGCAAATGCGCTTGTTACGCTTGACCCAAACACGCGCGTGAGTAAATATGTGTAAACACAGAGATCGGAAACTGTCCGTGTAGTATATGAGCGCTCGCGCCACACATTCAGTGGCTGAAAGGATATAGCGCTATAAATATGATGACAGGCTCGATTTATGCAGAGAATTAGTATTCACATAAAACTTCTTCCGCTAAAAGCATTCGTGCGGTAATGTTTGGGTGAATTTTGATGCCGGATACATTAGTCAAGTCGGCCGACCAGTGGCAAACACATTTACAAAACAAAAGTACTTCGAATTTGGCCCATGAAGTTAATGGTATGTGTTATAACGTTTCAACATTTTTTGATAGCGTTGAACAGCTGGTCAACGAAGTGGCCATCTAATTTGAGTCAGTTATTCTTCTAAAGACCACCTTTTTTGGTAGAAAAGTGACTGTGCTAGTGATACTTGTTAGTCATTGTCATAGCAGAAACTAATAAGAGAATGCAAGCTATTCATTCGGCGATACTTCGCGCCCCGAGTCGTACGTGCGGCATTAGCACGGTACAATATTTCAACTTTGTTATTTGTGCTAGTACAGCAATTCATGTAGCGGCATTCTGCAGCTTAAGCTACAAATATTCAAGCGCCTAATGCTCTATTGCATTATGATTGTATCCTAGGCGGGTGAGCTGCCGGGCTTCTTCGGCGGGCTGAAGGTAGAGCGCAACGTCGAGGTTATTCTCGTCACTGACGGCCGGCAACACGGCGTCCAGCGTCGTTGAGGGGCCTCCGTGAACTACTTTGAACGGCGTGATATGTGCGCCGTTTCTTACACTGCCTTGTTAACTTCAGCTTATGTGCGAAAGATATTATGGCGTCCCATGTCATGTGTACGATGTACAGTACATTGCCAGCATGTCGGCGAGGGTTTCATTTAGCCGCTCGGTGAGGCCATTCGCCGGTGACTTGTGTGGCTCTATTTCAAGATGGTTTGCGTTAGCTCTGCCGTGAAAGCCGTACCTCTGTCGGTGACGAGGACTTTTGGAGCGCCGCGACGCAGGAGGACCTTCTCAACAGGGCATGTATAACTGTCTGAAGGGAGAAGGAAAATCCAACATCGTCGATAAGCCATCGGCTCCGCCGATGTCAGCTGAAGCAAGGCAGAATGACGGCATGCTCGGCCCGATGTTGCCGGTGAAAACCATCGGCTCGGCCGATGTCGGCGAAAGTACGGCAAAACGGCGGCTAACTAGGCGCAATGTTGCCGGTGAAAGCCATCGGCTAAGCCGATATCGGCGGAAGAACAGCAAAACGCCGGCAAACTCGGCCCAATGTTGCCGGTGAAAGAAATCGGCTAAGCCGATATCGGCGGGAAGACGGCAGGCCGCCGGAAAACTTGGCCCAATGTTGCCCGTGAAAGCCCAACATCGGCCGAAAGGCGGCAAAATTGGCCCTATTTTGCCGGCGAAAGTCAACGGCTCCGCCGATATCGGCGCCAGACTGGCAACGCTGGCCCGAGGTGGGGCCGCGCACAGCCGCCGTAAAACCAATATCGGCCCGACGTTGTGTGCTGCCTGGGTTAGTCAAGGGTGGCAGATCCCGGAAGCAATACTAAACCATGTGGGGCGCAGAAATATTGCAGTGCCTCCGATCATGGAGGCTGCTCAAAACCACGTTAGGTGCAGCAAGTAGAAGGGGGAATCATTGCGTTGACTTAGAAGAAAAAAAAGCTCCAACCCTGCGTAAGAAAAACGCGGCATGGTCACAGCGACAGCTCCAAGAGCGGCTTTTCTAGAGCCTTTTGTAAACTCTCTTGGGGCAACTACTACAATATAAAGGTACCCACTGCGCCATAAATTATCATTTTTGTAATGTTGGGAAGCACCCACAACGCCATTGTTCGTTATTCCGCGGAGAAGCGTTGTACCACCTACATATCTGTTAAGACATTACGTGCACTTTGTTTTAGCTGTGGCTGATGACGACGAAGCATTCTGGCAGAGCCTTTTGTATTAGCTTCCAAGCTTCAAACGAACCACTCGTTACACGATTCGCATTGTGTGACGCCTGGTTGTTATTTTACTATTTTACCACGCTATATTGCATACGTTAAATTGATAGAGGAATCTCTATCAATTTAACGCCTCCTCAAGAATTCTTGCTCCGTGCTGCCGTGACAGCTGGGGTGACGTGAGGCCGAGCCGCGCACGCGCCTCGCAGAATCTGTGTAGAGACCGCGCCAAGCTTAAAACTGGTGTCGCCTAGAAACCGGCTACGTCATAAAATATGCCATAAATAGAGTTACTGCGTGTGTGTGTGTCTTCGGAATCACTATAAAGGAGGCGTGCCTCATCGTGGCAAGGCAGTTCTGGCCACAGGCCGCCCGTGGAAGGTCTGTACACCCGAAGAAGAGGCCGCTTATTGCGAGGCTTAACGTGTAGCTGATCAAGAACGTAGCCGTCGACGACGAACCGATCTATTCTTCGAGGCCAACGAAGCAGCGTCGAAACAGCGACGGCAGGCAGATCCCGGCTATGCTCGGCGTGAGAATAATATTTTGTTGGGATTTTACGTCATAAAGCCACGATATGATTATGAGGGACGACCTGGTAGAGGGCTCCGGAAATTTTGGCAACCTTGGGTTCTTTAAGCTGCACCTAAATCTGTGTATACGGGCCTCAAGCATTTTCGCCACCGGTGAAAATGCGGCCGCCACGGCCGGGATTCGACTCCGCAACCTTCGGGTCAGCAGTCGAGTACCCTAACCACTAGACCACCGTGGCGGATCGCCACGAGAAAGAGTGGGAAGTGCCGAGGAAACGAGCCATGCGCAGTCAACCTGGAGTCGGTTGAGCCGCGTACGAGCGACGAAAAGTCCGCGCGAGTACCGATGGAGTAAACCCAAGATTTGCTCGTGAGTTTTCTGGCGCTCTAGTTTGGACATTCGTGTGAGGTGTGCTATAAGCTTTACTTTAACGCAACCTAATTTCAATCAGCTCTGTGCATTGCAGCTAAAAGCGCACCAATGCCTTCTGAGTTCTACGAGAAATTCACCCGGAACAGAGCGACCACGGTGAACAGAAGTTGTGCAGGACGTGCCAGGACACGGTTGTGCGTGGCGCTGTTCCACAGTGTAGCGTTGCCAGCGGTATCGAGTGCACCGACAAGCCTGCATCACAGCCTCGACTCAACGAGGTGGAAGAGCGAATGGTGTCGCCGCCGATACCGTTCATTAACATCCAACGGCTCACCCTCGGCTACGGGCAGTACGGGACACGGCAAAGGGTCCTCCACATGCCCATCGACGTGCAAGAAACTCTGCAGTTCTGCCGCGGAGCGTCCCGGAGGGTGCCGTGGTGGACGTACAGTTTAAGCGGAGACTGTTCGCCCAGTTCGTGTACAAGTCTGGCATGGCTTGCAAGAGGCGGGTATACATTTGGTTGGAGTGACGCCGACATGTTCCGGCAAGATGACGATGAAGGCAATTGAGATAATTGGTAAACAGCAATAAAGAGTTTGCTTAGAAAATAAAAGGTCGTGTAACTGTGAATAGGGTGAGAGTAAAATTTATTAAAATGAAGATTGTACTGGCCGTTCAAGACTTGATACTGCTGGTCGAACCAATGGCCATAATAAATTAAGAAAAAGCCCAGTATAAACCAAGCTCAGGCCTAGCATCAGCCAAATTTGCACCTATCCAAGCTCGAGTATGGCGATAGGAATAGCCAAGTTCGAGCCTAGCACTAGCCAAGTTCAAACCTAGCACCAGCCAATAAACGCCATCGGATCGACCGGCTGTTTTAAGTCTTGCGCGGTGTTTTAAGTCTTGTGTTTTAAGACGAGTGGGCGCGCTCCAGGCAAGCAAGCGCGAAGACGATGTGCACAGGGCCTGATTACGCTATCGCGTTCTACTCTTGCAGGCGAAGCTGCAGCGTCCTCCAAGATTTTGTGAAGCAATTGCCCATATATAGTCAACAGATGACGTCACTTACTAGAGATGTAGGGTCGATCACGTAAACTTAATGTAACATTCTATGGACTCTGCGGTCAAGGGCAGCGCAGTCAATTGCATGGCCGCGCAGCCGATCCAGTGTGTTCTGCGCGGAATCTCTGCGCTGTTAAAAACTGCCTTCAGGCTGCTGTAGAGAGGTACGTGGTTACGTCGACGTTTCCCTCTTCGGTCACGGTCGGGAATATGGCGTCGAGCGTCGTTGAAGGTCTCCGTACGTAGGCCAACTTGTATGGCGTCATCTGCGTCGTTTCTTGTACGGCCGTGTTGAACGCGAAGGTCACGTACGGAAGGATGGCGTCCCGCGTTTTATGTTCGACTTCGACGTATATGGCCAGCATGTCGACGATGGTCTTATTTAGACGCTCGGGCAGGCCGTTAGTCTGTGGGTGGTACGCGGTGGTCTGGCGGTGGCTTGTGTTGCTTTATTCCAAGGTGGCCTTATACCTGGCGACAACTTTCTGTGGCAGCACAGCGAATGCTACGCAACCGAACCACGCACTTTTTTACTCCGCTTCTGTATGTAGTCCGCGAACGCTAGCTTTTGTAGAATACGTAGCATAAAAGAAAACATAAAAAGAAAAGAAATACGTATTACGTTCAAGATTGCTTGCGTTGAAAGTAAGAATGATAATCCCGTAAAGGATTAGCGATTTCCGCTCTTTCGAGTTTTCAGGTTTTCTGTTGTCCGTTTCACGTTTTCCGTCCCCACTAAACAACGATGGCGTCGCTCGGCTGCAACAGGTGCACATCGAAGCTTGCAAGTGAGCATAAGCGCGTGTTTGTTAGGTGATCTGCGTTCATCGACCAGAATGAAACGAAGACAGCGGTGCGTTGTGAATTATTTTGTTGATTTGCCCATACTATCACCGAGAAAGAAGTGTGCAAGTGATACCACCATCGCAAGTGGGTCACGCATCGCGATAGCTTCCTTGACAGTGACGACGGTGACCTTCAAGTCTTCAGCAAGAAGAGCCGCTTGAAAGCAAAACTGCGATTGGAAACAGTACGCAAAATAAGTGGCCCATTTCATAAAATGTGTTGCATACATGGTGGGTATTTCGGTTGCCTACTATTACTGATACAGTCGCAACGAAGATTGCGTCTAACACCGTGCCCGTCGGCGTCTACGGCGGGAGGTGTTTTGGCGTTTTGTATGAGAGCGATTTACGGTGACAAAATCACCCATGCACAGCTTTGCCTTGGCAACAGACGCGTTCATGTCTATTGTGCGACTGACAGCGTGATTTTCAATTTGCAAAAAAAGCATTCTTGACCACGGGAGTAAGGAACGCGTTTCACCGTTTGTATAATCACACACGTGAGACGCCCGCTCCTAATGGTCGTGGCCAAGATATCTGCTGCATTTCGACGCCTTCGCGTCCCCTGACAAAATGACGTGAGCGTTTCCAGAAAGCTACAGCGCCTCCAAATGTAGGAAAACGACGATGTAATAATAATATCTGGGGTTTTACGTCCCAAAACCAAGATGTCGACCCTGTGTGCACCGAAATTCAGAAAATGGCTTGTTACCTTTGCGTGAGATTTCCGATTGCGCAGTTACTGCTGGGCCGTGGCTTTCTTTTTTCTTTCTAATAAAGCTGATTCCTGCGTTCCTTCGCAATGCAAAATATTCTATCGCTTTCCTAAAAAAGAAATGTAAACAACACTAAATGGTGCTCGCTTTGCACGTGGACTTGAACCGCGAGCACATTAGCGTTATATAATTTGATTTGCAGAAGAGCTCAGCAACGATTCCAGGTATTTCTGCTGCATGCTTAAGTATATCAAGTCATGTGGTACATTTCGACTACATCTGTGAATAAACTATCTGCATAAATTCCCAAATAACATCATGAGCCATGAATACTCGTGTGGAAACGCTCATGTTTTATGCGCTCACGAAACCAAAACCGAAATCGCCCACGAACGGACTACTTGGCGTAGTAACACATGTGCAGAAGCTCCGCCCACGTAGCTTTAGCTGTGCTGCCACAGAAAGTTGTCGCCAGGTATAGTTAGGTCAGCCATAAACGCCGTACCTCTGTCGGTGATGAGAAACTCTGGGGCGCCGTGTCGAAAGACGACGCTCTCAACGAAGAACTTGGCTACCTCAGCGGCACTGCCATTGGCCAGGGCTTTTATTTCGGCGTAGCGGCTGAGGTAGTCGGTAGCCACGACGATCCATTTATTTCCGCAAGTCGACGTAGGGAACAGCTCCAGGAGGTCCATCCCGATCTGCTGGAATGGTCGCCGAGGAGGCTTGATCGGCAGACGGAAGCCTGCTGGTCTTGTGGGCGGTGTCTTCCGTCGCTGGCTGTCTCGGCACGTCCTTACGTAGCGAGTGACGTCGGCGGTAAGGCGCGGCCAGTAAGGCGCTCGTGCGAGCGTGCAGGAATGTCCGAGGTGACCAGCCGTCGGATCGTCGTGGAGGGCATGCAGAATTTCTGGTCGAAGTTCCGAAGGTACAACGATAAGGCAGCTGGCTCGGGCCGGAGAGGAGTTCTTCTTTACGAGGATGTTGTTCTTCAAGGAAAATGATTCCAATCCTCGCTTGAATACTTTTGGGACAACGACAGTCCTGCCCTCCAGGTATTCCACTTGAATCTTCAGTTCCGGGTCGGCTCGCTGTCGTTCAGCGAAGTCGTCGGCACTTATGGCTTCCAAGAAGCTGTCATTGTCCTGCTCGTCGGGCGGTGGTGGGTCGAGAGGGGCACGAGACAAGCCGTCGGCGTCGGAGTGTTTCGTTCCGGACTTGTACACGACGGTAATGTCGAATTCTTGAAGTCTTAGGCTCTACCGCGCGAGGCGACCTGAAGGGCCCTTGAATTTAGCTAGCCAACACAAGGCGTGATGGTCGCTCACAACTTTGAAGGGCCTGCCGTAGATATAGGGGCGGAACTTTCACATAGCCCAGATGATGGCGAGGCACTCCTTTTCTGTTTGAGTTTGAGTTTATTGGTGACATAAGGGTTAGTTACATAATACGTGTATACAGATGAGGGTCCCAGAGAATAAATACTGAAAACGGGACCCACAGTTCAAAAATACAAAAAAGTGGATTTTAAAAATAGCAGAATATTAGCAGGTGGTAAACAAGCGAGAACAGTTAAAATAGGAGATGAAATAACAGGAAACCAATAACATAGAATGCAAAATGCTAAATAGAATATGGAAAGCAATAAATACAATATAGAAAGCAATAATAATAATATTACTATACAGGTCAAAAAATAGCAACAGGCAAGAATAGTTGAAGTACAAGATGGAGTGAGGAATACAATAAAATAAAAAGCCAAATGCGAAAAACAACATACAAAGCAATGCAAAGCAAAGTCAAATACAATACAATGCAAAAATAAAAAAAACGGAATGAAAGTAGAAAAAGGCACAAAAATAAAATAAAAGTGAAGAAAAAAATAAATATAAATGAAAACAACTTCTAGAAGAAACAAGAAAAATCGCAAATAAAAGGAATGAGGACAAGTCCCAAAAAATTACACCATCTCCCTCTAAAGGGGCCCATGAGGCGATGCGAAGCCGGAGCACTTGCACGGTCGCGTTCCGTTGGCGTTCATTGGGCATGCTACCGACCTCGTGTCGTGGAACGCGAAGAGGGACGCTACGCGCGTCGTATCTTCCATCTAGCCTGGCCGTTAATTCTCACAGGGCGAGCGGGAACGCGGTCGACAGGCGGGCGAGAGGGGGGCAGCGTAGGAGAGGAGAGAGAAGGGGAGGGGACGCGCATGCGCTCGAGCTCATCGCGGCGTTGCGCAGGAGAGAATTTCGGCATGTCGAGCCCGCGTTTCAGAGGAATAGTGGAAAGGGGGAGGAGAGAGGGTATGTGGAGAGGGGGAGGGGAGATGGTATGTGGAGAGGGGGAGGGGAGATGGTATGTGGAGAGGGGAAGGGGAGAGGGGGAGTGGAGAGGAGGTGTGTGGAGAGGTATGCGCATGCGCAGTAAGGGAGGTCACGCCGCACACCACCACCGCCGGATTGAGCTCCGCCTTAGGATACTTCGCATCTAAAATTATATACGTTAACTAAGGTGAGCAATCAGCAGTTAAACGGAAAGATTCTATTGATGCTTTGAAATGTGAAAATGAGGGCACAGTTTTCGGTTCAATAGGTAAACTATTCCAAAGTTGAATGGTAGAGAATTTAAGTGTTTTCTTACCGTAGTTAGTGCGAATGGGTGGTAGCAAGTAATTATAATTAGAAGCAAATCTGATGGGGTTAGTATTCTTGAGGGAGCTACAATCAATGTATTCAAAAGAAATGTTGTGGAATAGTTGGCCTCTGTCTTAGACACCGACCACCTAGCATAACTGATGACCCTTTCCTGTCAGTCCGTCCGCTTCACAAGGATGGCGCCGAATCGTACGCTGCTTGCGTCGGTGTGAATCTCCGTATCGCCGTATTCGTCGAAATATGCTTGTATCGGAGGCGTCTGCAGCCGTCGTTTCAGTTCATGAAATGTTTCGACTTGCGCCGTTTGTCACCTGAATTCGACGTCGTTGTCTTCGTGAGCTGCGTTAGTGGCTCGGCGATCCGTGAAAAGTCTTTGAAAAAGCGTCTGTAATAGGCGCACAAGCCGAGAAATCGGCGCACGGCCTTCTTTACGGTGGGTGGCGGAAAAGTGGCGATGGCAGCTGTTTTCGGCGGGTCTGGGCGCGCTCCAGTCTTTCTGATCACGTGACCCAATAACAAGAGCTCCTCGTGCGCGAAGCGGCACTTTTCTGGCTTCAGGGTGAGCTCGTAGTTCTTGATTGCTTGAAGTACGTATTCAAGGCGCTGGAGGTGTTCATTGAAGCTCGACGAAAACACAATGACATCGTCCAAGTGAAGAAGGCAAGTTTGCCACTTCAAGCCAGCTAATACTGTATCCATGACTCGTTGGAAAGTCGCAGGTTCCGAGCAAAGACCGAAGGGCATGACCTTGAACTCGAACAGGCCATCCGGTATTATGAAGACAGTCTTTTCTCGGTCTCTCTCGTCGACTTCGATTTGCCAGTAGCCGGCCTTGAGGTCCATCGAAGAAAAGTACTTCGCGTTGTGTGGTCGATCTAGGGCGTCGTCTATACGTGGGGTAGGGTACACGTCCTTTTTCGTGATTTTGTTCAGGCGACGATAATGGACGCGGAAACGTGGGGTCCCATCCTCCTTCCTCACTAACACCACAGGTGACGCCCACGGACGCTTGGAGGGCTTTATGATGTCGTCGCGTAGCATTTCGTCGACCTGTTTCTTGATGGCCTCGCGTTCTCGCGCCGAAACTCGGCACGGGCTCTGACGGATTGGTCGGTCACTTTCTTCTGTTATGATGCGATGTTTCGCGACTGAGGTCTGTTGAATTCTTAACGACGACGAGAAGCAGTCCTTCTATTGCAGGAGCTGGTCTTACTTGACCTTCGGAAAGCTCGGGTTGACATCAAAATTTTGTTCGGGACCTCGATTCGTCGAAGCAGGTTCGGCAGCATCGAAGAGGGCGAAAGAATTGCTGGCGGCCACACATTCGTCGATATAGGCGACCGTCGTACCAATGTTGAGGTGCCTATATTCGGGGCTGAAGTTTGTCAGCACTACCTTTGCTTTACCGTCACACAGCTCGGCTATACCTCTTGCGACGAAAATTTGACGGTTCAGGAGCAGGTGCTGATCGCCCTCAATGACGCCTTCAAGGTTCGCAGGTCTTTCGGCGCCGACGGAAATATTGACGCTGGAGCGCGGCGGAACGGTCACCTGCTCGTCTATCACATTCAATGCATGGTTGCCAGGCGTCGCGGGGGGCGCGAGCGCTTTGAGGTTAGTGTTAGCGACTCAGACCTCAGGTCGATGACGGCGCCGTCGTCACTTAGGAAGTCTATTTCAAGTATCGCTTCCCTGGAGCAGTTTTGTAGGATTACAAAGCTTTGCAGGATAAGTCCGGTTATTCATGGTGACTCTCTCCGTGCAGACACAAATCGGCGTTACCAGGTGGCCTCTGGCTGTCCGGATAGCGGATCCACACCAAGCGGTATTTACTTTCTTCAGCTTGGTTGCGAATGGCCCACTGACCACGGAATAGTCGACTCCGGTGCCGACGAGGGCTGTGCCGCTCTGGCCATTGATATGAACGTCGAGGTCGCTAGTTCGTCGTCTCGCGTTGCAGTTAGGTCGTGGCGTCCGGTCACGGCTATGTCGGTTTGTCCCGCGGCTTCCGTGTTGCGTCGTCAGGTCTTCTTCTCGTCGCGAGGTTTCGACGTCAGGGCTCCGTTCGGCTTGCGGCGTGGTACTTCGATTTCGTCGCAGCGACGCCTTCGGCGGCGGAGGATCTTCGGCACTTCGTCGTACAGCAACCGCACCTCCATCGGTTGCTGCCCTTAGTTTTCCGGAAACGGGGTGGTGACTGGCCCCGAGTCGGGCAAGTGTATGGTCGGCGTTGGGGAGAGGCGTAGCGGCCAGGTGATGGCGATCGGGAAGGTCCTCGGGGGGTCCACAGCGCTCCTGCCAGGTAGTCCGCGATGTCGCGTGGTCGTTCTGCCCGCTGTGGATGCGGCGCGTGAATGGCGAACCCACGGAATCCCATCTGTCGGTACTGGGTTTGGCAAGCTTCTCCGCAATGGTAGCAGAGTGGGCGGTGGTCGGAGGCGCGCCAAACGTCGGTATTTCTCGGCGTGTAACTCTGGCCAGCTGGCGGGGCGTATGACGTTGGTGGTGGCGGCGGAACTGCTGCGGCGTCTTGACGTGGAAGAGAGGCGGGGGCGTTGCGTCGGGCTGCAGCAGCGGAGCTCACTGCTTGCAGCTGTGGCTGCGCTGACTCGGGGATGTCCAGCGACTGGTGAATTTCCTCTCGGATGATGTCAGTGATTGAGGCAGCTTGAGGGTGGCACGACGGGAACATTCGGCAAAGTTCTTCGCGAACTAAGGCCCTTATGGTCTCGCGCAGATCGTCGGAGCCGATGGCTTGAACCACTGCGCTGCCTTTGATCAAGCGGCGGTTGTACTGGCGGGTTCGCATTTCCAGCGTCTTATCGATGGTCGTGGCTTCTGAGACAAATTCTATGACGGCATTCGGTATATTCCTCATAAGTGCACTGAAGAGCTGTTGCTTTACACTTCGCATGGGGAACCGAGCCTTCTTCTCTTCAGGCATGTTGGGGTCAGCGTCGTGGAACAGCCGGGTCATTTCTCTCGCAAAGATGGTCACGTTTATGTTCGGGAGTTGAATACGTGTCTCCAGCAAGGTTGCGGCCGTTTTCTTTCTGACGGCGCTCGTGAACGTCTCCAAAAAAGCACTGCGAAAGAGAATCCCAGGTTCGTAGTGTGGACTTCCGGTTCTCGAGCCATGTCCTTGCTGCTTCTTCAACGTAGAAGTACACATGGCGCAGGACATCGTCGGCCTTCCAGTTGGTAAATGTTGCGACCCTTTCGAGCGTCTCCTGCCAGTTGGCGAACCACGGAATGTCGGCGGCTCCCTGGGCGGCTGCATCACTTTCGCGGCAGGATTCGTTGCGGCCGTCATCGTGCCTGTTGTCTTTGCCGCCGTGGCTTTGGTCTTGTCAGGTAGGGGTCCGTATAGGGGGGGGGTGTCCTTTCAGTCTGCGGCTAGCTGGGCTGTCGCTGATGGTGTTGGTGTCTTCTTCGCGGCGTGGGGTAGGATCACGGCTGGAGGGGGCGTTCGGTGCATGGACCGGGCAGCACCTCCACCATATGTCACGTGGTCGTGACGTCCACGAAGGCAGCAGGCAGCGCGTCCGGGATTAAACTCTTTATTTGGCCGAACTTGTGGCCGGGAAACTGAAAGTCAAACTACAGCAATACACTGATACACAGCGTACACTGATAGCGGCGAACAGAGCGTCGGTCGTCGAAAAACTGACAAGCGGTGAAGCGCATCGACATTTATACATGTGTCGTCGAATATTCCAGCGCTATCGCTGGTTGTCGCGCAAGTTCTAGAATAAGCTCCAGTGTTCGCGTCTTGCGCGCAATCTTAACAAAACGGTCTACAATATTCGCAAACGTCGTCGAACGGTGAGGCGCAGTTTGCGCTGAGCGTTGCTGACAGTCTTTGTGGGCGAAAACCGAAGACAGAAAAAGTGGTAATAAGAAACACACGTGGCAATATGTACTCCCATAATACAGACGCCATATCAGCTTAACGTCTGTGGTTCCAGTGCTGGCTCCGCTTGGCTCAAGGTCATGAAATAAAGCACAGAAGTACTCGCTGACTGCTTCGCATGAGACCGATTCCCACAAGGCGTGGGATTTGTCGAATTTTTTTTTACTCCAGATTTTCCGCCTTATATTCAGCGTTGCATGATTTGCAGTACAAACAGAGGGAACATCTTTTAGGGCTTGATAGCCATCCTTTGTCCTTCAGACTAACTTTCCATTCTACCAAGTGTTTTTGGTCACACACTTTTGCTTCCTTCCGGCTTGGTTCACCTTGCTCAAAGAAGTCCTAGAAGTTTCCCTTCGACATGGAGAATCTTTGCGCATTGAGCTTGGTGTGCACTTTGAGTCACCAATGACTCAAAGCGTACAAAACAGTACACGCGTCCCTGCTGAACACCTTCGAGTGTGCAGCATCTCACAATATCGCGTTGCAGAACTGCACCAGCTATTAACCTCTCGCCATGCAGACAAACGACACGCTTGCAAGTATAAAAAAACAAATTACCAAGAGTATTGTTTTCGCCGTTTTTGTTGAAAACACGGCATTAGTCAGTTGAATCTGTCATTAGGGCGCGTAACGTGACATTTGCAGAGCCTCACAAAGAATCCCTAGATTTTACAAGAAAGACGCCAAATCCCTCAAAGACAACAAATATACCTAGATCTTGGGATAAATACCTAGGGTTGACCCCGCTGGTGACAGCATACTCAACTTTGTATGCTTCCCTAGAATGCTGTTTTCGATGCTATCGAATATAAATAGAATCTTTAAGGACATGGCAGCAAACTACATTCGTTTCTTTCCATGATATGAAGCCCTTTTGCATGCTTATGATTGTTGATTTCTCTGCACACCTATATACTACAGCCACTGGTTTTAGACTGCTCACCTGGACGTGATTAGAAACTTCATCGGACATTCTTACCCCAGACCCACGCAACTATGCTGTCTCACAATCCAAATTCGGTACAGGTCTGCCTGTCGGTCCCTCTATAACGGAAGATGACCATCGCCTGAAATAACTAAACTGATCAAACACAATAATTTTAACACGAAAGTGTTTTATGCCGGGGTTCACCAAGTACATCCGTCACGGATATGACGTTGATAAAATGGACGCCAACGGGTGAGAAAGAAAAAAACCAAGAAAAAGATACCCCGCTGGGAATCGAACCCACAACGTTGCGGCCGCCACGGCAAGCGCGCGACGCCCTACAGACTAAGCTAACTCGAGATATGCTAGACACGGCGCGAACGCGCCTTTTATCTTTCACACATTCTCTTTCGCGGCGGGTGGAGCGGGGTGGTGGCGCCGTCTGTGAGTTGTGAAAAGGAGTAATGCTTCATGATCGAAACTAGGGCTTACTGCGAGATTGCACGCGATATCGGAGCTCATGGTTAAAGCGTCTCGATACCAGAGAGGTAGACTGGCCGCGCTGGCGTCGCCGAGGCACCCATGACGCAGTTACGTTCTTTGCCTTTGGCTTCGTGTTAGCGTGCGTCGGCTCATCGGAGTAGCGCAGCTTCCACGTGCACCAACGGGATTTCTCCGCCGCCGACTGTTTCAATTGCGAGAGCACCGACTAAAAAAACTGCTGCAATATGCGTTGCAGAAAGGACGCGACTTCGACGGGCGATTGGTGGAGCGAGAGCAGCGCCTGCGAGACAGACGCCAGCGGGACGCACGCGTTTGCGGCTCAGGCTACGAATCTCTACTGCCTCTACCTGTCGTGTTGCTGAAGCGCAGTGTGTGTTAAGTATGCATGAGCACAGGCGTCGGCTACACATTACTAGAAACGCTACCAGTTCCACGATCTTCCGCACAATATCGTTACCGATGTGCAAGCCCTCCGCAATGATTCTGAGGGAATGACAACGAATTTTCCAGCTTCTTCCGCACTTTTTCAACATTTTTTTCAAGTCGAATGGTTCCAGGACGGCCAAGTCTAAGGTATCCCGTGACTATCTCCCGTCCCTCACGAAAACTACGATAACATGCAAAAACACGTGTTTGAGTCATGTCCATAGTCATCGTGGCTGTCCAGGACTAACAAAGAACGCACAGTACAATGAAATCACTGTGACTCACAAAATTCGGTACATGAATTATTCATCTATTCGCAAAATGAACAACGCATCCGCTACTAAAAGCTACGCACAATAACAGCTCGCTGGCGCCAGTGATTATTTCATGGTGTTGCCAGACTTGAAATTTTGTAGACACATTGCGCATTATTTTACGGGGAACACGAAATCTGAAATAAGTACAAATTACTCGAGAATATTTTTTCCCGTTATTTCTTCCTTGTTCGGTCATGAATGTACGAGTGATGTGTGGAAAAATCGCTTCATGAAAATACATTGCCCGTCTACAGCCATTGCAAGTGAGCAACGAAGTCCGGGACTGTGATACTGGTAGCTGGAACATGATAGACTCCTGAAAAAGCCCGCTGTCGCGACAGTTGTTTGAATTGCGCTTGGTAGGTTGGGCGCCACTCTGGTTCGAGCAGGTGCTCACCGAAGTAGTTGTTTGATGGAATGAGTAGGGGTCATTGGCAGGTTTGAGCAAAAGATATTGCTGACCCCGTTCTACACCTGGAAAGGCAAAGCTACCACCAGTGTATCGAACAGCAGTGCATTATTATAAGAAAGTTATTTTACACATCCTTCGTGGACAAAAATTCGGAAGATTCCACGCGTTGTGGGAATCGCTTTCATGCGAAGCAGTGAGCGACTGCTTTTATACTGTCTCTTAGGCTTTGAGCGAAGCGTTACGGGGTGGATCATCGTGTTTTGGTAAGTATAGCAGCTCTGTGCGCATCGTGGTATTACCAGGCACGTCGAAAACACTGGCATTTAATGGGTAACCTATGATGCGACGTAACGCGACCCCTCACGTTAGATCACATACGTCAGTATTACAGAAACTAAGTGCACTTTGCGGTGCAATCATGTGAATATCATACGTAACTTTCCTTCATGTATTCGTCCGGGATTGAGCAATGTTTCAATATAGCACGTTGAATCGTAGGAACACAAATGTAATGTTTATTCGACTGCTATAAAAGCGGAGCCAACACCGGAACCACAGACGTTAATATGATATGATGCCTGTATCGCAGGTGTACATATGTAGTGTTTATTGCTTTCCTGTAAAATTAGATAGAACGCACCACAACCTCAATTCACGTTGCAATGGCATTACGCCTGCATAGGGTGTCTTTGCAAACCAGTTTATAGATCTGGCTTCGCTCTGTGGTAGAATACCTGACTGCCACGCAGAATACTTGGGCTCGATTCCTGCGGGGATTCTAATTTTTATTTTTTCCATTCAATCCGGTCAACGCTGCCGATGTCCGTTTTCCTTAACGCTCTCGCATTTAAGTTACAATATCTGTTCTCCCCGTTCCTGGGCAGATATAAACTGTCAATCACTTAATAACGTTTGCTGTCGAGCTAGTTGGTGCATAGTTGAACTTCAATTGATGGCGCTAATGTTAAGACAGGAACGAAGAAGACACGTAAGACACGGACAAGCGCACAATCGCAACTAAATTTTATTCTTCCGAAAGCTTTGCTTAAGAAATCTCAAGCATGTGCACAACACCACAAAAGCAAAATCACTCTCTGAAACCAGCACTTGATCGAAACCTATCCACCAAGAAACTAGACTTATATTGATAAAGAATTACAGAAGAAACACTGACACACAGATCGCCAGCTTTCTCTATGTACATAGCATCAGCCAATTTCCTTGCCACCTTGTCTTTGCTTTTCCGCAAAATGCACACGTTGCCCAGTAGTGGTTTACACGTGCAAGCCTTATGGTGATGTGGCAAATGAGATCCTGTCATATTCCTTATAGACAGGGCATGCTCTGCTGCTCGGTCATTAATACATCTGCCAGTCTGGCCGATGTACATCCGGCCGCAACTCAAAGAAATCTTATAACACCCGTTGAACATTCCATAAAGCGCGTCTTCTTCGTGTGTTCTTTCCCACACCCAGGACTCTTATCAGACGACACACGAGCACAAATACGAGAGAGTTTTTTCGGAGCGGAAAACACCACCGGTACTTTGTACCTAGGAGCCAGATTTTTCAAAGAATGAGATACCTTGTGAATGTAGGGAATGACGACGGGACGCCTATTTTTATCATTCACTGGAGAAGCACTACTGACATCACGGCGAACTTTCTTCAGTAAAGCCTCGCAAACAGATCCTAAAAGAAATGAAGGGTAACCCGCGGAAACAAGTCTAGAAATTTGCAGTTCAAAGCTTTCTTTAACCGCATGTGAGCAGGAGCTATTTAGAGTCATCCGCAAACTAGCAGTTGCTATTGCTCTCTTCACATTCGTCGAATC
Source organism: Rhipicephalus sanguineus (assembly GCF_013339695.2). NCBI lineage: Eukaryota > Metazoa > Arthropoda > Arachnida > Ixodida > Ixodidae > Rhipicephalus > Rhipicephalus sanguineus. The sequence goes on along the minus strand of NC_051185.1, from coordinate 95,549,006 downwards.
AGCGGAATGAAATGGCAAAAATTCTTTCTGAACACGAGGGTGATACATCCAACAGACATGTTCTTCGTTAATTGTGAAGAGAATATCTAAAAATTCGGCAGATCCCACGTACCATGAGAATCGATGTTATGCGAAGCATGCGCGGGAAGGTGACTGTGGCGTAATTTTTCACATTGAGCGAAACTTTACGGAATGACGCTAGAGAATGTGGAAGTGGTAGACGCACACTCATATGTTGAAGAGTCGCATATTTATTATGTAACCAGTTTTTTACAGTAGCGTAACGATGCTAACAGCAACATGGGTGTTACCAACACCAGACGCGGTAAGCTGATATGTAGTGCTTATATTCTTCAATACTGGATAGCGTGAATCCGAGCAGGACAAAGAAGGAACACAGATGCACAGGACAGGCGTTACTCGCAACTAAGATGCATTCAGGAAAGTTTCCCTAGATACACAGCTGAGTGGCACGCGCAGGTACACTGCACATACGTTACAGTCACAGTTGCAGTTGTTACAGTTGTTATGCTTGCACTTGTCTGTTATGACGGAGAACGCACGCACGTTTCACGAACTCGTGTGTATGTGTGGAAAGCGTTCTTGACAGTTCTTGAACAAGGTCATCATCACCGTGATCAGTGAGTACGACCATGTGGAGAGGACTTAAACGGATCCATTCCGTGATCGCAGATACGAGGGGTCTAAGTGTAGCGACGTGCGAGGTATAGAAAAGCTGATGGAAATCCTGGGAGCCTCTTACTATGAAATTATCTATGATGCCGCCTGTCCAGTACGTGGCAACGAGGTCTATTGATGCCCTGCCCACATTCAAGCCGTCTTTCATGCAGTATAAGGACCAGGAATTGTTGGGTCTTTATAAACCAATGTTGAAGTCACCGGTAATAATGAGAGGTTCGGTACTCTCGGCAGATTTATTGTAGGAAGCATTAGCCCCGGTTTTTGCGCAATCCACGTGGTCCACGTGCGGACCACGTGGACGAGTGGATAATAGTTGAGCGTCTTCCAGGGGTGTTCTGTTTTTATCTTCGTCACTTTCCTTGCATCCGCCGCGGCGGTGTAACGGTTACGGTGCTGGGCTGCTGACCCGAAGGTCGCGGGTTCGATCGCGGCCGCGGCGGTCGAATTTGGATGGAGGCAAAATGCTAGATGCCCATGTACTGTGCGATCTCGGTACACGTTAAAGAATACCAGGTGGTCAAAATTTCCGGAGCCCTTCGCTACGGCTTCTCTCATAATCATATCGTGGTTTTGAGACATGAAAATCCATCAATTATTATTATTATCACTTTTCTTGCCTACAACGCCGCATTGGGCCTCCCCGACTGCACTGACAAAGAGCGCTTGGAAAGCTTGGGAAATTATAATACATACGACGAACACGCTGCAGCCGTACTGACCGCGCAGAGAGAAATACTCAACTCGACGATGCAAGGCAGAGTATTGCTAAAGAGGCTTCACTACCCCTTGTCACCACAGTTCTGCGATGAGGAGACGCGTCAAATACCCAGAGAAGTTAGAGAACACATACACGTCGCCCCGATCCCGAAAAACATGCACCCGATGGTTAATGCCGGCCGCAGACGAGCAAGAGCGGTGGCGCTGGAACGGTTACGAAATAACCCAGACACCTATTATACAGATTCCAGCCCATACACAACGAGGCAAAAAGCATTTCCAGCGATCGTCACCAATGGAAACCAAGCAATCACGTCGGCGACAATACGCACGAAGAGCATCGCCGTAGCAGAAGCGGCGGCCATACCACTAGCTATCCGGGCAGCAGAAGGCAACGGACAATCTGCGCACGTTATGACAGATTCACAAGAGGCTTGTCGACTGTTTCTCAGAGGCGTCCTTTCCCAGAGCGTCCTACGCATACTAGGATCCAACCTCCATGAAGACTACGGCATCACATGGTGCCCCGCTCACGAAGGTGTAGGTGGAAACGAACGGGCGGACCGCTTGGCTCGAGCATTACCTTTCCGAGCCGCGGACATGCCGACCCGGGCGGATTACTTGATACCTACGCTGCCGCGAGATATCCTCGAGAGCCAAAGACGGGTGCGGCAGACAATGGCGCCACCGAACCCTAAACTCACAAGCTGGCAATCCAGGGACTGGAGACGCCTACAGACAAACACATATCCGAACATACACACACTCAGTAATATGCGGCCGTCCCAATACGCTGGCCGCTGCCCTTGGTGTGGCGACACACCAACACTCATTCACATCACTTGCAATTGCCGACAAAGACCAGCAAAGGGCAACTCGCCACTCATCACACGCAACGCAATCGATAGGTCGTGGGAAGTGCGACTTACCCGGCAGGACTTGGGAAGCCAGCAGGCAACCTTGGACCAGGCCAAGCGAGCCGCTCGGGCCAGTGGGGCCCTGAAATAGGGGCTCCAACCACGGGAACCTTAGTTTGCCATTTGAATAAAATGTTTATTCCTCCTCCTCTGTATCACCTGTGGCACATACCCGCTTAACATGAACTCTGGTATGCGGGTATGTGCCACACGTGACTGAGAGAAAGAGTTTCATGATGCACGCGACAGGTATTTTGCGTTATTGACGTCATGACCATTGAATCGTGTTTGTTCAGGGCTGGGCAGTATCGCGATACAAGAGTATCGCGATAGTATTTCAGAGATACTTCTGAGTATCTGTATTTCTGCATCGAGATACATTTGAAAAATGTATTTGTATCTGAGTAGTGAAATACATTTACCATGTATCGCCTGTATCGCGATACTATGCATGACACGGGTATCTCGTTACATTGCTTTTTGGGTCGGAAATGAGTTAAGGCGTGTTTCCAATGGGGGAATGGCGTTTTTTTTTCTTTTTTGTGCCAAGACAAGCAAAGGCGCACCGCCGGTCGCCGAGAAATAGGGGGCGATCGTGTCCCCTCAAGCATAGAATGGTCCATGTGGTAAAGCGCGCGATGCCGCAGACGGCAGAATCGCGGGGGCAGTGTTGTCGGCCTCTGCCGATGAAAGTCGCTGTCTCTCAAGGTCAGTGCAGCACGCCTAATTTTTTTCGGATGGCAAGCAATTACTTGGCGACCCCCCGCGCGGATACCGCTTTGGAACAGGCTTTGCAATGCTTCGCGTGCGTTCAGTTATCAAAGCGGCGGCACTTCCAAAAGCAGTTCCCGTAGTCGCGGCGGAAGTGACTAGAAGATGGCTATCTTTTACGCGCTTTCAGCTACCTCTCCATGTCTGGGTGCGTTCCTAATTGATTACATGCGTGAAACAGTCTTTTGTGGTAGCAAGCTCCCCCACCGCCGGAGCCGGCTTCGCCTGTTGCGGCTTTCTGAAATGGGTGCTGGTAGCGTCAGTGGTGGTGACAGCTTCATTGAAGACGAGAGGGTTGACGGCTGAGGATTCCGAAGGTGCCGCTCGGAGGATTTCATGCAAGACGGACGTGTCCCGCGATGCCCTGTTCGCCCGTTTAGGACGTACTCGTGCCACTCGCCGTCGACGGCCCGTGACGGTTGCCTCGTCCGCTATGCCGTGCGCCTCTCACCGACCGGGGCTTCGCCGCTCCGTCACCGATGTGCACCGTGCCTCTAGCCCATCGTGGTCCCGTCCCTGAACTCTTGTGACTGGCTCCCACCACATCTTTCCTATCTCTTTCTTCTCCGTCGCTGTGCCCTTACTACTATCCTTTTTCTTTCTACTTTTCTTTTTATCCCCATCCCCCCACTCCTATAAGGCACTGCGCCGTGTCGCCTCAAGGCAGACAGAAATTAGGTGCATTTTTCCTTTCCACTGAACCGCTGAAGAAGAAGAAGATTCCGAAGATGGGGACAGACTTCGGTCCCTACGTGGGACTAGCCGGGTGGCGCGGGGTCTCCCCTGCGCCTTCTCTGGACTCCAATAAAGTCTGCATCATCATCATCATCATCATCATCATCATCAGACTTCGGATTCTCAACGGTCAGAACAACCCAAGTGAGGGCGGAAGTGTTTCGGTATCTAGATGACCCGAGAAGAGATATCGCCACGCTGCACGGCAATCCGGCTATGAAGGTGATATTTATTCACTATAACACGAATTTGTGCTCGCCTTCAGCGGTAGACAGGCTTTTTTTCTTTCGCGAGCCTTGTGCTGAGGCTGAACCGACGCTGTTAAAAGATAGCCCATTTGAGAAGTCTACACAGCAACCTTCTCAGCAAAGCAGGTCTTCAAAATAAATGTGTGCTTTTTCACAATTCACTGGTGTTCATTAGTGATTCGAATGGTTTGCTTAAAGTGTGCTATTTCTAGCATAGCTTAGTTTGTTCTCCAAGTATGTCGATTTCGGTGTCCAATCCTTGTTACTGTTGCTGTGAAATAGTGTATTTTTATTGCAATTGATACTTGTAATTACGTCATTATACTAATTATGTACTTTGTCCATCCCCTCCCCTGCCATGTCTTAACGGCGTTGAGGGTACTGTAATAAATAAATAAATGAACTAAACGTTTCGATGAGCTGTAACTTTAATTACAACATTATGCTGCACTAATAAGTGTCTTTGCGTAGTATGAGCATCCTTGAAATAAAAAAAGTATTCCAGTATCTGTATCGCTGTAACTGTATTCCGGAATACTATTTTCGTCTTATTGCAAAAATATCTCCGAAATATCCCGTTACGTTAAAGGCAAATGTATCTCAGTATCTGTATTTTAGGCTTCCAGTTCATGTATTTCGATATCTGTATTCCGGAATACTTTTCTCAGTATCTCTGCCCAGCCCTGTTCGTCAAACACTGAACCCCTGCTATGCAATTTTTGGTATATTACAAGTTATGGAGATGACCAGGAGAGCGCCCAGACGTAGGCGGCTAGATAGATAGATAGATAGATAGATAGATAGATAGATAGATAGATAGATAGATAGATAGATAGATAGATAGATAGATAGATAGATAGATAGATAGATAGATAGATAGACAGATAGATAGATAGATAGATAGATAGATAGATAGATAGATAGATAGATAGATAGATAGATAGATAGATAGATAGATAGATAGATAGATAGATAGATAGATAGATACGTTTCTCACCACCAGTGGGGAGCTCATGAGTAAACAGAAAGCTGGCGATCTGTGTGCGAGCGTTCCTTCTGTAATTCTTTATCAAAATGAGTATAGTTTTTTGGTGGATAAGTTTTGATCAAGCCGTGGTTTGAGAGATTGATTTTGATTTTGTGCTGTTGCGCGCATGCTTGAGGGTTCCTAAGTTAAGCTTTTGGGAGAATAAATTTTAGTTACGAGTGTGCGCTTGTCCGTGTCTTACGGGTCTTCTTCGTTCCTGTCTTAACATTAGCGCCATCAATTGAAGTTCAGCTGTCAATCACCTCTGGCGCATACCTGGCGCGGACCGTAGTAAACGGGCTTGTGCCACATTTGCCCAGAGGAAAAGGTTTGACGACGCATGCGACAGGATTTTCACGTTATTCATGTCATGACCAGGCAGTCATATTCGTCAAATCATCTTACCTTCACATGCCAATTTTGGTCTACACCAAGTTAAGGAGGCGAGCGTGAAAGCACCTATACTTAGGCAGCTAGATGGATTGATTGAAGATACGTAGATAGAATTGTTCAAATTGCCAAAGGTTCGCTAACAAATCCTTCGCATTTAATAACATGGGGGAAGCCTTTACCTTTTGCAGAAGTTCTAACCTAACCCATTTCTCATTCGTGTTAGCTGCGTAATGCTTCGTCTTGCTGATAAATAACTGATACGTTGGGAACATTCCCAATTAACTCATCAAGCATTTTCAGCCGCTATGGTATAAATATTGCTGAGCTTTTGAGAGAAACTTGCTGACGCATCATGAACAAAGTGTGAATCGAATTAATTTTGTGCTGGTGTTGCGATGAGACTTCACACCATTACATGCGTCTTCTTTTGCATTGTATATACATGCAGCAGCTCCAATTTTGTTCAACTGCACAGCAACACACTGTCAATGAGACGCTGTAACGACAGAGCACAGCTATAACCATCCCGCAATGGGCGGTGATGCTTTATTGTGCTTGTTTTATGTAAAAAAGCGGCACAATACTTCGGCAATGCGTAAACTTCAAGTCGCAGTGATGTTATTCATTGCATAGTGATAGGTATCGATTAAAAAAGAACATTCCTTCGGAATAAACTGTCAGCTTCGGGGGACGTCTATAAATGTTTATATCCCGCGCCATTTATATGCTATTGACACAGAGTGTCTAATAAGCTTTTGCTTGAATTATGCTGTGGTACATATTGCGACTGACCAATTTTAACCAGGCAGGCTTATGAGACATATCTACTTGGAAGGGAATATGAGGACTGCGTATTTTGAGATATGAACCAACGAACTTTCGGTAATCTAGAACGCCCGTGTATTAATGCGATAGCGGTAAACAACTCGTTCCGCGGAAATTCCGGCGTCGGCGTCGTTGTCGGCGTCGGTGTCATTGGTTGTGAGCGAAAAATCATCATCTTGTCCGTGACCGAAAAATCAACAGTGATGAAAAAAAATAATTCATCTTAGGTTAGAGTGAGAAACGAACCCAGCCCGTCTGCGAAGCAAGCAGGTGTTCTACAACAGAGCCACTCCAATGCTTGGAACACCACTGAAATTAATTTTATTGCTTCACAAACATACGCGTCCTGTGTACAGGTGTCTCAGTACAGGGTGTAATATCGCAGTAAAACGGGGTACAAGCGTATATTGCCATCGGGCGTCACACCATGTGAATTGCATAACGTGTTGGTGGTTTAAAGCCGGCGACCCATTACAAAAGGCACACACATTACTGCGCGTATTCCCTTACGAACACTTGGTGGGCACATCGCAACTTCGAAAAAGAATCACGCGCGCAATTGCTGCTGGTTTAAAGCATGCCTCCCATTACAAAGGGCATACATATTAGTGTGCGCATTCTCTTACACACACGTAGTGGGTGCACTATTGGCATAAAAGGGTTGTTGAGGGCGGAAATCTTTACCATTACTACAGGTGTGTCGCGCGCGCGCGCGCGCGCGTGTGTGTGTGTGTGTGTGTGTGTGTGTGTGTGTGTGTGTGTGTGTGTGTGTGTGTGTGTGTGTGTGTGTGTGTGTGTGTGTGTGTGTGTGTGTGTGTGCGTGCGTGCGTGCGTGCGTGCGTGCGTGCGTGAGATCGGGCGACTGAACATAATGACAAGCCAAACAGAGCGCGATGAGAATGGCGCCGGATACCGCGGTCACGCTCAACTCTTAAAGGGATCCTGAAACGGTTTTTTGAAGTTTTGTCAGCGTTTAGGCAGGGGCATCCCCAAATCATTCGCACCAGAAATTAAGCGACGCACTGTCTACCAATGCCGCTACGGAATTATATCTATACCCTCCTCCTCACCACTGCCTTGCACCCTCAACTCACAGACACCCTGACATCGCCGGCGATCGCAGCGCTCTCATGAGCGCACTGGACGGTTTGAGCTTCGCCCAGTTATAGTACACTCTAGCCCAATCATGGCCTCAAATTTTGTGCGCCGACGGGTTGCGCGCATTGTCGGAGGCCCAACAAAGACGAAGCTCGCGGAGTGGTTGATATCTGGTCCGACAGGTGCTGCCACACTACCAGCAGATCTTATTTTATTCTCCTGTACGGCGACAATCTGCAAAACCATGCGGACAAACAAAAAAATCACAGCATATCCACGGGGTGAATGATGATGAGTGGGGCGAAGCTACGGAGGGAATCATCTGTAAACCGTGAAACTCTTCCGTGAAATGCGCCCAGTACATAATATAAAGAGTGTGAAACATCGTGTGTATATTAAACATCAAACTTTTATTGTACTGTTGGTTTACGTGGTCCCTTCATTATCACTTGTGATCGGTGAAATGCAAGGAAGAAGTCCGCTCCCGAGCGAAAGAGCGCCAAGAGCGACCGCATTCCCCGCTCGCCCTGTGCGAATTAAAGGCAAGGCTAGAGGGAAGACAGGACGCGCGTTCCACGACGCGAGGTCGGTAGCATGCCCAACGAAAGCCAACGGAACGCGATCGTGCAAGTGCTCCGGCTTCGCATCGCCTCATGGTTCCATTTAGCGTCCCAAAACCAAACATATTGCTGAAGGTGTGCCTTGCGTTTTTCGTAGAAATAATTTCTTTATCATGTACATTAAGACGAAAAGTTGAAAGCTCACTAGAGTGTATCGCCCGCAAAGTATGTCTTTTAGTGTGATTTAACTCTCGTACGGCAGGGTCCTCGCGCCGTTGCCGGTCCACCTCACCCGTTGACGATCGGGCGAGGTGGCTAAATACAACAACTACTACTACACTTTAAGAAAAACATCTGGCGTTCTTTCGTTCTGCTTTTACAAAACATCTGGCGTCTTTCGTTGGTTTATTTCATTAATCAACGGCGTTTTGAACAAAATTTTTATTGTTTAATCACGCACAGGAGAAATCTCACCAGGCACTACCTTGGAGGTAAACAATGGCTGCTAATGGCAATGAGAGACAGAAGAAGTCGGCTTTTAGCTAACACTTACACTTCTACTTCTACTAACGTTTCCTACTGGAACATGCCAATGGCTGCTAATGGGGAATGAGAGACAGAAGAATTCGGCTTTTAGTTAACGCGCACGCTGCGAATTTTTTATTGTTCAACAACGCACAGGAGAAATCTCCCACCGGCACCACCTTGGAGGTCAAAGCGTAAGACTTGTTACTCACTACTACGATCACGACGACTACGAGGGACGAACGGGTGCCGCCTTAAGGAGCTTCGCCCCTAAAATAATTCGAGAACGATCACCGATACGCGTTAACTCGGGCAATGTGGTTGTGTCTTCAGGGGTGAAGTTACAGCCACAAAAACGTGGATCGTGGCGTTGAACGGATAGTGAGAGCGCGACGCTCATTGCAGCGACGAGCTGAAGGGATTCCGCTCGCCAGATGCGTCACGAACATTGCACGATTTCGCAGCTTTACAAGTCACCAATTGCTAGAAATTGCTAGATATGTGGTGCACAACACGGCTAGGGAAATTAATTATGTCCAAGAAAAGAAACCTCGAGATAAACACTGTCGCTCAGCTCACGTCAACACGGAGTACGTTGTAACACAGGCAGACGACGCTCGCTGCCCACAGGAGGTTCAGTGACGTGTACTGGACATATCCAATCAGATCAGCCGCCTGCGCGACGTCGCGCTTCTAATACGATGCGCACTGGAAGTGGGTGGTTTGAAAACGCGTTTGGCTGAGCCGCTGTGATCGGAGGCGATTCGCAGCTTCAAAGCCTTGTAATAAATTACACAGTTTACGCACAGAGCTTAACTCGGTCTGTAAATGATCCTTAGGACTTGCTCTACCAGCTCAATGTGTTCGTACAAATCGTCAAAACCGTTTCAGGGTCCCTTTAAAGACGAAGCCTAAAGGGACACTAAAGAGAAACAATGCATCAGTATCGATCGATAAATTGTGCTCTGAGAACTCTAATGTCGTTAATTTCACCATCACAGCTTCATTAATATAGGATAAAACAAAGTTCAAAATTTCATTGTTAAATTTCGCGCCGAATTCTCCCCGCGTGACGTCATGGATTTCAAAGTGTACTTATCGTATTTTGGCGCCATTGCCTCAACAAAGTTGCCCCAAATTTGCTATGTTCAGTTAATGGCCCCCTCAGAGGACCATGTACTTCATTTTTGCCGATTAGAAACTTCGTAGTCGTTAGTAGGCGCCGTGAAAACATATGACGTCACGGCGAATGGTGCGCAAACTTGAAGGTGGCGTCGCCACCCACATTTTGTTTTTGCTCGTTTTCTTGCTTTTTAGGCGTCTTTTCCCAGCAAGCGTGGATGTTTTCGTATCGTGAAAGAGTACTTTACTAAAATGAGAAAAATCGTTTTCCTCTTTAGTGTCCCTTTAAGCGTCCCCCAATTTTTTGTGGCTCTGTTTGGGAACCGATGCATCTAAATTGGTCCAGCCCTAAAATTCGTTCAAAGTAGACACGCCATGCGAACCAAGCGACTGAAATTCTTCAAGTGAAATATACTCCGAAACCCAAGTAATTAAAATGTTAATTATTCATCTTCATTTCTGCCGTGGAAACGTGTGACCAGGGGCGGGCTCTCTCACGCTAATGCCACCGAAAAGTTTATTGCGGCTGAACTAGCTCTAGGCAGATTGTTTCGTACAACCATCGACGTGCGCACGAGGAGGGCGACCGCCCTCCCTCACCATCTGAGCGGGGGTGCCACCCATGCACCATAATTTTACTCATTCATAGCTGCCCTTCATTTCTTAATGTGCAGTGCTATGGCCATACAAGTGCAGGATGATAATGGCAGTCGAATACCACTGATCTTGCATTCCAAAAGCTGTTAATTGCCATTTTACCCCCGGAATGCCAAGTACCAATGACAGGCCGTTAGGGAAGCATGTCATTGCTTCATTTTTAAATTTTGAGTCCACTGCAGAGCTTGTTTCCTTTCGCACTCGCCTAACGGGGGTGGAGAGGGGTCACTGCGATGAGACTGCTTGCCCCCTAATACGGAACCCTGCGCACAACTATGCATACAGCATTGATTAGCACAGTATGGGGGTCTGCTAAATTTTTGTAGGAATGTACCGCCGTTAGCGAAAGTACACGGACCACGGAAACGCAAGCCGAAATCGCTTTCTACGCCGTCTAGTCGCATGTAGTCTGCTGCCGAGAGCATTGAATTGACGGAACCGCTGTCGAGAACGTTACTCTGACGGAATTTGTCAGAGAAATTCTCTTGATAGCAGACGGCTCGCCACTAGACGGCGCAGGCGGCAAATGTATACGGACGACAATGGTCCGTGTACTTTTGCTCGCGGTTGTACACTTCTCATGCATGTATGCATTATTCTGTATTAAGCTATCGACGCCTATGTTTTTGTACACCCGCATGTCTCTACACTCGCCGGGGCCAGGTTATTCGCAAACTATGGCGCCGCCACTGAAATTTGTAACTCATCGAAGCTTCGCTTGAAAATGACATTTTACTATTTCTGGTGAGTCCTGCCGTGGGATATATAGAACTCCGGTGGGAGACATATTAACAAAAAAAAAGAACTATATTGGGTACGGTCTCCTTTGCTATGGGACAGCTGCATGCCGCGGCCATAAAAGATTGCACAGATCGCTAGTTAGTGCGTTTAGAAAATTCACTCTGTCCCTTATGCATTCGCCTAAGACGACTCGAAGGCGAAAGCCATTTTTTTTCTTCCCAGATGATTTTATAGATGGCCAACCCCTTCTCTCCGAGAGCAGCTTCCTGCCCCGAACTTAGTTGTGCACTGGCTCTGAAATCGGATGCATTGCAGGCTTTCTGCACATGGTTTTCTAATGCCTCCGGGATCGGCCTGCCTTTGACCAAGCTACGATCCTATGTGATGACGTGATCATGTGAGCTCACGTTATGTTATATTATAATGGCATCAGTTTTGGTGGCCTTTCACGTCATAATAACGCCATGTGGTAACGTCATGAACCGATTAAGTTTTCTGTCCCTCATGTTAATGCCGCCGACTGGCCCTATTCGCGTTTGATGTAGTATCTATGCCTGTCGCGATAAAGCAGTTGGCGATTTAGGGTACAACGTACTCTACCGCAGCGAAACTTTACTTGAACGAACTTAAAGGGATCCCAAGAGAAAGTTCGTTAGATGGATAGTATGCTGAACTGAAAGAGCTATGTTGCAACTTGTTATCAGGAGCTGAAGAAAACATCAGCTGTTGAAATGAAATTTGAAAACTTTTTATTTGCATTGCTGCATATATGAATGTGTATTTCTGCTTATTCGTGTAGTAGCATATAGAAGTTAGAATGTAGTTAGAATGTAGTAATTTCTTGCTGCACTTGAGCGCTTGGTTCTGCAATGGTCATGAATTGAGTCATTGTGTTCAAGCTCTCATAAACCATCTCCGGAACAACGCTCTGCTGGGCAGCGATGGACGTCATTTTTTCCAAGGACATCGGGGCTCTTTAGTTGAAATTCTTGGTGCTTTCTCTACAAGGGTTACATCTTCCTACTCTTCCTATTCTGCCTGAGGTAGGACCTTCGGTACAATCACTTCTGTTGACGGAGTGGCGCATTCTCAACGCGAGGGTCACAGGTGACATAGTCCTTAAAGGCCAACTCCGGCGATTTTTCGAGGTCAATGTGTCTCAATGAAATTCACTGGGTACGTTTCTTTGCACGTTTCTGTCATTTATGCCAAATTACAGGCTTGAGACATGCGCAGATTGTTTGGAAATGAATTTTAAAGATTGTCTGCCAACGCCCTCTCGGCTTCCCACAATTATTGGCAACATTGCGTCTGTGACGTCAATATTGTTACGGGGACGGAAGTGACGCAGCCGAGGGCACCGCTAACTTCGGCCGCTACAGCGTCTGCTGTGCTGGCCACAATGCGACAGGGTGTTTGGCCGGCGCTTCGCCGATTTGGCGTGCGATTTTCTGTTCCCTGTGGAGGGTGGTGCGATGGCTGGTAGTTTGTGTTGCATTGTGGGTTGCACAAACCACTCAGGCAAGACGCAGCGAGTTTGCTATCACCACTTTACAAGTGACAGTGCTCTCCATGAGAAGTGGATCAGTACGATCAGGCGGGACAACTGGTTACCGAGCAAATGGGCACGCGTGTGTTCCGATCATTTCTCGCCGGAGTCCTATAAGGATAGCGTTCACATGGTGGAAGCTTTTGGGCTGGCTCAGCAACACTTTTATAGGCGCTTGAAGGCGGACGCCGTGCCGACAGTGTTTGAAGAGGCGATCCGGCAGCCAGCAGCACAAGAAAAAGCCAGCAAAAGGAAAGCGGAGGTACGTGAAAGAACATATTGAACGTCTATGAGAACATTGTCGTGGCGGCGGATCGCACAAGAATGCCCTATTGAAAATTTGCCCAATGGTGGGCATGATGGGACCCACTACCCATCATCTTGGTGGATTATGGTACTGGGTAATGATGGACTCATGGTGGACAGATGGTGGGTGGTGGACGGATGGTGGACAGATGGTGGGTGGTGGACGGATGGTGGACAGATGGTGGGTGATGGACGGATGGTGGGTGGATACTGGGTGATGGACAGATGATGGGTGGACGGTGGGTGATGGACAGATGATGTGTGGACAGTGGGTGATGGGCAGATAATGGGTAGATAACGATGGGTGTTGGACGCCTGAGTCAAAGTCGAGCTATGCAATTATTTACAAAAATAAGACATCGTGCTTCTTAACATGATTATAGACAACCTTTTACCATTGAGGTTAACGAGTTTACTTGCTGTGTCTACACGTGGCCAAGCATGCAGCCACATGTTGATGCAGCACGGAATCAATGAATGCATCTGGCACCAAATACTCATGTTTATTTGTTCTCCGTGCTGCCATGCCTTACACGTACGCCCTGCTGGCTTGCTTCATAAAGTAACTTCTTAGGAACTTGCGGATGGGAGAAAGGCAGTTTTCTTGAGGTAGTGCGTCAGCCAGATGGGGTCTGCTTTGAAGTACTTTTCCAGGCATGCTACAACAGAATTGAATAAAAACAAATAAACTGCTTTTGCTAAATTTGGAGCAATAACATCAATGAAACCAGTTGCAATCACTTTGACCAAAAGCTTAAACCATATGAAGTCAAATAAAAGGCAGCACGTATGAGTCCATATTGCTTTTTCTTATGCCAGCCATCTTGAACAAAAATATGCAAGCAACCAATTCAACTCTTTCCCTACCAAGTTTTTTGTTAAAAAGCTATAAAAATGCCATTTTTTTATTCGCCCATTTGATTTCACGCGTCCCGAAGCAACTAAAAAGCTATTTAAAGGCACTTTATTCGCAAGATAAAAGAAAAATATTCTTTTGAAAGTATGCGGAAGATTGTCTTCACTGCCCTGCAACACAGAAGGTGCCCTAATTTTTATTCACTCTTTGGTGCAGAAAATGTCTTTGAAATTAAAAAAATAATAATGTGCGCGGACAAGGAGCCCGTAAAGAAAGCCTTGGATGCGTCGTGACGTTGGGGGTTTCTTTACGACTATTGCCGTGCACTGTCGATACGTTGAGATTCGGTGGTCATCCGAATCTGAGGATTTAGAAAAACATATTCTGTTTAGTCGCTGCCTCACTTGCAGGGGCACTGATATCCTTCGTTCCACAAAACTTAAGCGAACAAGCTGAACAAACCTGTTGCTGGCACTCGCGCACGTACACCCTTTTCTAATTCAAGTTGCCAGAATCCCGCCCGTCCTCAATAAAATGCATGCTTTGAGCGTGTTTTTTTTTACTGCACTATCTGTGTAAGTCAAAGACAACGCAGCAAACTGAATCAGAGTATCTTAATTGCAGCGCACCCAAACGCTTCTTTCAGCGTGGACGAGCCCAGTTCTTCGGTAGGAGCAGTACAAACCGTGTACGAAGTCAGATCGTCTGTGGTAGGAAACGGGTTAAAAAGATTTTAAAGAGAAAAACAATTTCTGTCATTTAGTACAAACAACTTCAGAGTACCAAAGACACACTTTACGCGAGAAGATGCTTGGTAGGTGATTCATGAAAGATGATAGGCATGCAAACATGAACACAAAACAGAAGTCAGGACAACACAAATGCTGACTAACCGACTAGCCGAATAAGGTTAGTCGGCGTTTGTGTTCCAACTTCTCTTTTGTGTCCGTGTTGCATGCCTACCATTTTTTATGATGAATCCCTACCAATTAGCTCTGCTTTCTGGCATTGGTAAGCAAGATAATGCGCAAAAAGAAGATACACGAGGCGATGCTGCATAGACGTTCCCACACCAGCTCTCCGTGACGTCAGATTTTGCCAGCACCTGCTACGGGCAATATTGTTTACATTGTGTTCCTACAGACCCAAATCTTAACATAAGTACAGTGGCTAGAATAGGGAAGTGTGAAGACCGCGCCGCCTGCGCTGACGCTCTGCACCGATGCCTCGACCGGCGCTGTCTAGGTGGCGCTGGTTGTAGCTTACACGTCGCTCGCTCGGCTCGCTGCAGCGAAGCTGCCATGTCAAGGCTGATTTGTGGGCAAGGTGGTACTGGTTCATCATTGAAATTTTGCTGGTGTTGTTTTGGTCTCTTCTTCGTTCTTGTCTAGTGTATTAAATTATCAACCAGAACGTATACTTCGTCGACCATTCTTAAACATCACCAAGCTTATACAACATTAGAACCCATACATATGCCATACTTTTGTGTGACAATGCAATCCTGCCACCCTTTCATTTAATATCAGTGATATGTATACAGACAACATTCCTTACAAAAAGCCTCGGCAGTTTGGAAACGAACTAGTCATTATTACCTTGTATACAGTCCCTTACATATGTAAACACTTTGTCGTGCAGTTACAAGTGAAGAAGTTCTACATGTCAACATTCAAATATGACACAATTGAGCAACCTTCACATTTGAGCAACCGCTTCAGCGTAACGAGCCCTTACTCTGAAAGGGTCCGCAACAATAAATGAAAAGAGCTGCTTTTGCAAGAACACAGAGACCAATATTTCCATGTCCAAATTAAAAAAAAATTAAGATGTGAGAACTAAGACTCTTGGGGCTCTTGATTGTGAACAGCATGTGAAGTTGGAGACATTTGTCACATTTTACTGAGGTTGAAAGCCCATAGTTTCAGACCATCCAGTAATTAGATCACCTTTTTGTTCAAGTCACCAGGTATCACACGCATTTTTTCGAAAATGCTTTCCTCTGCCAACAATGCCTTTTCAAAACAAACCACCTTGCTTCAACAGACACAAATCTTCCTTGTCTACTGCATGTCAAAACTTCCTGGCCACAAAGTAATTTACCAGCATCTTCGAGTAGAATGCTTAACAAATTTGTTTGTGCCTGAACGTCACAATGAAATTTCCTCGTCAATGCATGTGTTTCACATTTTGGAACTTTTAAGATTAAATGTGTCATGAGCAAAAGCCAAGTCATCTTAGAATCGATTCAGAAATTTCACCTAATAAAGTGGAGTTTAGAATCAAACAAAAGCTTTGCGCTGAACAAATTCTAATGCTTACTGAGCTTATGATCATGCCCATCACTTTGTCGAAGCCTCAGAAAGTACAAAGGCACGAAATATTATAGAAATTGGTCTTGTTTATGATTAGAAAACAGGAACACACTCATTCCTCAGTCTACTTGAATACTTAGGTGAAATGCTTTGGCAGCCATGGTATTACTTTTTACTAGCCAACAGGAAAGTTGTTGTTCTACCACACGGAAAGTGAAAAAAAAACGCCTTGTTTGTAGTAAAAAAGAACCTTGAGTAGGTGGTTCTGAAATTTGAAGCTCAATAAGCTTCCTGTCTATGTGAGATGTAAAAAAGGCCTCTTATGACCATTTTTCACCATGGGAACCCACAAGATAGTGAGCCGTTCTTTCTTGTCGTTTTAAAGCAAAGAACATGGTAACACTCAGCATATAAATTTCTGCAGATGTGGGTCCTCTTGTTGAGAGACGTACTCTTTCGGGGCAAGAGAAAAAACACCGGTGAAGTCATTAAGCCCTTCACATATGAAAGTGATGTTTTGGGTGTAGGCAAGGAGGATATGTTTGAGTCGTTGCTGCACGACCAATAGGTGCTTTGTGTGAGGTTATGCACAGAACGACATGGATTACTTTGTTTTTCAGAACACCTTTCAGATCTTTGCAAGTGCACTTGTTGAATTTTTGCCTGTTTACTGTGGATCTACAGTGACGTGATGGCTGGATGATGTCTTCACACAAATGTCACACAAATGTGTGAGTTCCGAGGTCATGTCAACCTTGCAATTCATTTCAATAGATTGACTGTGAACTATAAACGAACTCCGAGATCTGGATTATTTTGCAGTTAGAAGGGATACAGGTAGATTTCTCCTGTGCTCTTTTTGACGAGGGCTGATGTGCTGGCTAGAACTTATGAATATAAGTGCCTTGCAATGATGACACAGAAATCTCGGGCTTTCGCATGCAGTTCAAAGGCTACCACACGTGCTCGGCATCATTTCTGTAGTTCGTACGGCAATACTGGACTCATGTTCAACCTATTCAAAGCTGGTGAAGAATATTTAGAATGAAAGAAAGCTGAACAAATTGGTAATGATTCATCTTAAAACGAAGGTAGGCATGCAAACGCAGACACAAGAAAGAAGTGGGGTCAACACAAACACCAACCAACAAATGAAGAGGCATACAGTGGTGGAAAAGAAAGTCGACACAAATACCTTTACACACATGTGCAGGGATAAGGAGACACTTATCAATCCGGCACACTTGGAGATTTACGTGACAGATAACACTTCAGGAATCTGATTTCTTCGTCATGCAAGTCAGCTGACAGCTAGCTCACACATGCGGTTCCACAGGCTTTTAATATTACAGGTTTTTACATTTCCACTCTTGAATGAAACTACGCAATCATCGAATTTTGGCGTGCATTTACACTCTCGACAATGCAAGGTTATATTAGATGGTAAACCTCCAGTTTATGACTCCTGATGTTTCGTTAATCTCTGGTAAACATAGCGGCCCATTTGCTCTTTGGAGAAGCAGCAACAGCGAAGAGAAACATTATACCACACCTGTACGGCAATCGGTAAATTTGTTGGTGTGTTCTACGAAACAAATGTTAGTGCACTTTTTGTCTATTATCTGTTTATTCTTTCTCTGCAAGGTGGCGCAAATCTTACATAGCTTATTGGCAGCCGTAAAGACAGCATTAACACTGTATGCAGTTCCCACTTTCTTTAGCCTGTGAGATAAGCAATGAGTGTAAAGAATACCTACGGCACGCTTGTTACTGTTAATTTTTGCATCCATGTTTGCACGTGACACAATTGGCTTCTTTAAACGTTCAGTGATAGTGGCTACTGCAAAACGAGGATAACCTGCACCTAATGGACGCGTAACCTGCGCGTTAAAGCTGGCCTTCATTTTGTGTACAGACTTGTGAGAGATGAGTTAAAGCATGACATGAAAATAGCATTTCTTCTAAGCTTAGAATGCTTGGAGTTGAAGTTTGATAACAGTATTGAAGATCCAGAAGAATACTGCTAGCAAACTTATTTTTCCTGAAGTGTTAAGCAAATGCCTAAAGTTTGTATACTATCATTCTGAAGCAATACTTCAGTAAACTTCGGCCATGCTCCATTTAACTCAAATTGTTCAATCACTGAGGTAACCATGGATTCAAATTGGTAACCACAACAAAATATCAAGTAAGCGTAACATGGACACAATGAACTTGCATTGGTTTAAAGATGCCCCAATTCTCAGTGATTTGTACCTTAGCACAGTTGACAAACGCTTAGAGGAGGCCTTAGCAAAGATATTATTGAGGTTTTTCAAAAATTACGTGGACATGATTGATTTTTGTAGCGGTGATAAACTTGAAACCATGGTTACTTCAGTGAATAGACAATTGGATGTAATTGAACGAGGGCTGAACCTTACTAAATAACTGGCTCAGAATGACCGAATAGTACAATTTCAGGACATTACCTTAGTGTTTCTGGGGAACCACGTGTGATGGCAGTATGCTCCTAGATCTTCAAAACTACTGTTCAACTTCTCATCCAAGCACTCTAAGTTTCTAAGGAATAGTACTGGCATTGCTGTGTCATGCCATAAGTATTTTCTCACCAAGTCGTGTGTGCACACAATGAGCACCAGCTTTAATGAACTGGCTAGACATCTATTAGATGTAGGTCATTCTTGCGTTGTAGTAGCCTCGGTAGCTCAATGTTTAAAGAAGCACATTTTGTTACGTCTGAACGTGGTTGCAGAAAGCAATAGTAACAGTGTGTCTTAGGTGTCCTTACATTCAGTGCTTATCTCATAGGCTAAAGAAAGTGGGAAGTAGATAAGGCATTAATGTTGCCCTTATGGCTGCCAATGGGCCAGGTAAGATTTGCGCCACTGTACTGAGAAAGAATGAGCAGAGAATACACAAAAGGCAGACTCACATATTTTTTGCAACACACACCCACTAGTTTACTGATTGCCGTGTAGCTCTGGTTTATAAGGTTCTTTATAGCTGTGGCTGTTTCTACATAGCACAGATGGGCTGCTGTGTTATTCAAAGATTAACGGAACGTAAGAGGTCGTAAACCAGTGGCTAGCACACTAATTTATCTTTGCACTGTCGAGGGTGTATATGCACACCAAAATTTGATGAATGCAAGCTACTATTCGCTAGTATCGATACGCCTGGCATATTAATAGCAGTGGAAGTGCATGCTTGAGGCAGCCGTCGAATAACTTGTATAAAGAATGAATGCAATGCCTACACATTTCTCTCACGTAAAGCCCCACATCTGCCAGATTAATAAGTGTCGCCCCATGCCCGTATGCAGGTAAGTGTTTGTGTCTACCTTCTTTTCAGTCGCTCTGCAATTCTTCAGTTGTTAGTCAGCAATTCTGCTGTCCCGATTTCTCTCTTGTGCCCGTGTTTGCATGCCTACCTTCATTTAAGATGGTGAAGAGTGGCACGACTGTTTGCTGCTCAACCGCAGTCTTGAAGAAAATGTCCCCACATTGCTAATTCATGAAAATATGACAGCTTTGCAAGTGAACCACGAACACAGCTGCAGGAAGGTGAAACATAACACTTACCTGACTCTCGCTGCATGACTTGAGTAAGCATGGCGCCTCAGGACAGCTCCTTTGCAGATCTAGAGCAAAAAACGCAATACAGAATATTAAACAAAACAATACAAATACATGTTTTTACTATAAAAATGCATATAAGTTCAAAAGCACGAGCTCGTATAAGCTGCTAGCCACACATTTTAAAAAGTTTCCAAGAAATAATTCTCGAAGCATCCACAAGCTACAAACATAAGTAAATTTGACCAGATGCGTCGTCAGTGTGTGAGAATGCATTTTGGCTGTTACCTACTAGGTTATCTGTGTGCAACTTTTATAACAGTACCTGGACAAAAATCTTTATAAATGCACTTCATCTGGAACTCTGAGACGATTAGTATTTACAAACGTCGATGACATGAAAAGGTTATACGGCTTTGAATGATGATCAACAGTACATACATGACTTCCCCAATCAGCTGTGAAAATGGCTCAAGCTATCGCTCTCTCCCAGCTAAATACCCGAGACAAAGTTGATGAGCATGGTGAACAGTTTTATTAAACCCCGTTGCCAAGATAGCTGCTTAAGACATTGCAATGACATAGTCAACAGAGAAGCGCAAAATTATGTATTTCCAGGTTTGTTGAATCAAAAATAAAATGATGCGTTGGCCACGCCACCAGTTTGCTTTGCGTTGGCTTATATGTATTAGTAGATAGCAGGTTGCTATTGCATATACTTCATTTTAGGACAAAGACCTAGGAAAGCATTCACATTGGCTCTGACTGCCTTGTTTCCTAGTGGTGTGTGTCATCTTCACATCTTCTGGTCTAACGCTGTTTCATTGCCTTTTTTATGCACCGACCACTGCAGTCCCAGTCAAGCACACTACTGACAGAGTTGTGCATTGCAAGCATGCAATTGTGGTTAACAAATATGAGCAAAATAAAATGCAAGGCACAATTACCTAGACAAACATGACTTGTTTTGAACGAGAAAACTGTCTTTCATTATTACGCTTCTTCCACACAGGTTCCGCAGAAGTGAGTCGCAAAAGATGTGTTGTTTTGATGGGCAAAATGAAGTATATGTGACGCACCTATTGACGGCCTTTTCTATAGAATATACATCTTTGTTTGTTTTTTTAGATTTTGAAGAAACCGGACACTAATAAGCAGACAAGCTAATATGCATTCATCATGTCTGGCTGAGTAGCTATTCAATTAATGCAACATTTCAATAACAGAGCGAGTTTTATAAAAAGAGTGTAAAAGAAGGTTACAGCTGTTGCTCATAGTAACATGTTTGCTTGCCCTCTCCTTTTAGCAGATTTCTAAAAAATACAAGAACCAAAGAAGGAAAATTGTAGTGATGCACCGTATGGCACAAGGCAATGTGTGTGAGTAACTCATCGCTTAGCCTATAAAAAAATTACACCATATCTTAAAACAATGGTCATTCCTGCAGTGCCTGAATGTGCATTCTCATAAAGCGTGAAATTCTTGCATTGTTCTGACACTACTTAAAAACTGGTGATAGTTATTGACTCCAAATTGTTCCACAAAGAGTCCTATTCACCTTTCAGAGGGCGGCCGCAGCCCACTTTCGCATACGCTAGGCACAAATAAAATCTGAGAACATATTTTTCTTGACGAACAGCCACCAGAGCAAGGTTTTGCTGCATCAGAATAATTAAAACCGAGATTTACGCACAATGCAAGTGATAACCATCAGTCGCACTAAAGTGAGCACACACAGCAAGGGTCATTTTGGACCGTTATATCTCGTGAACAAAGCAAATGAGGACATATGGTATTAAAGCCGTATGTTCACTGACATAAGCGCTCTTCAATAAAAAATTGTCGTCAAAATTGAGACCGGATTTTTTTTTTGAAAATTAACTTTTTTGAAAAAACTCGCTTCTTTAACTATTTTTTTCTTTTATTGCATTGCCCGTAGGAAAATGATCTTCCGTATAAATGTTGCAAAGGTTCTTTTCTATATTTACACTGTTTTGAAGTTTCTGTTTGAAATAGGAAAGGCGCCAAGGTGCCTCAAGCTTAGCACTTTTTTTATTTCAACCGTGTTTGCCATTTTTTCACATTTTCTTCCTTTTGAGAACGGCATAAAAAATGCATGGATGTAATTCACAGTATTGCGTTTTAAAACGAGGAAAAAAAATGTCAACACTACATTTATAGTTTGCGTTAAATTCTGCAGTGAAACCCGAAAACATTGCAGTGAGCAAAAACAGGAGGCCCGCACCGCTACCTTCAAATATTTTTTTGCCGCGCCGGGAGCGTTTCTTGGAAATAAAATTTTCGGTTCACTGCACTTTGTGTGCGCCCACATTACACATCAAAAACCCAGGCAAAACAAAAATATCGACCGGACAGGCATGTTTGATCTCTCGTGGAATCACCCTGCTGTGCATTGCTGCTGTGTATTTGTGGAATGTGTTTTCTCACCAATGCTTGGTTCGAGGCCACCGAAAATACTATTTTATAAGAACAAATGTGCTACTGTTAATTTCTGGGATGTCAAACTCAACAAATCCGCATACCTTGGCACGTGTCACTCAATGCATTAAAAAAAGTTTAGCCTGGCTGGTATACATCCTAACAGGGTATCTCCATCCTTGATCGAATTTCGGCGCTAAAGAAGCTCATAGTATGGTAGAGATTCACCATGGTGCCACTCACTGGTACCAGGGAGACTGCAATAGGAGGAATCTCTTTGTCGTGTTCCACTTGGCATTCGTGACCAAAATCATATGGCTTTGAAGATGTGTGTACAAAGTATGGATAGGCACTGTACGCCTCAGGAAGCATTGCTTTTGTGTGCCTATCTGCAACAAATGCATTTATGCCACGGGTATCTCTGCGCTGGCATGAGGTGTCGCCAAAGTACCACGAAAATTCAACTCTAGGAGAGAATGTTCAGAGCCATGTGTAACGTTCAATGCAACAACAAAAGCAAGAATTGACTGCAAGCCTTCTTGGTTCACAATGAGAAGGAAAATCTTACAAGAGTCAATAGTGTGTGTAATTGTGCTTCTTGTATTGCCCAAAAGTGCTGTAGCATTATAAAAAAGAGAGCGCCGTGAGAACACCATCTAACTTTGAATATGTAGGAAAGCTTCAAAATGGTGCTCCAGGAACGTTCGCACATGTTGAAATGAAAACAGCAAAAATAATGAAATATTGCACAAAACATTACAAGTCATGGCGTGATTGTCATAACTGGAGGAGGGATTTCAAGCTCCCTCAAAATTTTGAAATGCTGCATGTTCATATAAACGCACACACACATACGAACACATGCACAAAAAACATGAAGTATAGCAAGACCACTACCATTAACAAATTTTCTGACTAGGCCCCTGCATAGTGTGTATTTGTGTGTGGTATTCTGTGCTATCTTCATTATGACCCTGTAGCAATAACACACAAATCTCTTTGCTGTACAAGGGTGTATACATGAAAGCCAAATTTCCTGAATGTGACCCTATTTCCTTGAATCAATGCAGGAATTGTGGGCTGTGCCATTACTAAACATGCAAATGGAAACAGGAATAATCCTTGATACACAGGGATACACAGAACAGCAACACAACACTGTAACCGGTTTCTAGACTTGATAAATTCGGCTGTTTTGGTGCCTGATATAGGCTGTTGTTGTTATAGATTAAACTAGACCTAGAAATGATACACTTTAGTATTGAGCAGCTTCAGATCTAAATGCATTTTAAATTTGATGTTGATGTGTGGCACATATGTCCTATGTATTATAGAAGATTCCTACTCCACATTAGCACTCCTACATGTTCCTATGTTCGCGCGTAGCAGATGAAACTTACTAAACCTCACCAGATGTGAGTAGTCACACATAAATCGCAAGTTTGATCTGTGACAACAATAATGTCAAAATTGTTTACAACAGAGCTGTGGCCTACCTGCATTTGTTCATCACTCGGGTTCACATCAGCATTGGCTGCATATGGTCATCACCAGCAGGGGAGGCGGCTGCAACAATTTCTTTGTTAAAGCATTACCGAGAATTTGGTCTGGTTTGTTGCCAAAGAAATCTGGTAGGACAGGCTTTGAGAGAAAGTTGTGTAATAAGGCTGTTACCAGTCAACTCAGAGGTTATGCCAAGCAGGCATGGTCTCACGCAAACCATACACTGAATAATAAATGGGACTGACAAATACAGGGATATTTTTACCTTCGTTCATCATGGAACTAACACATTATGCACTGATTAGCTTATGTGTTTGACAGAAAATAACATGAGGGAGGTCAATATATTTCACTAATAACCCACATCCTTGTCAGCCACATGCTATAATGGGCATTCGACAATTACCCTTCTAAGAAAATGTGAATAAATGGTATCTGAAATTTTCAAAGCCTCATCGTACATGTGATTATTGCTCAATACACTTTCCCATGGATTCTACTGAATGAATGTTGAGAGCATGTGCTTTGCTGCCTTCAACATAATTTATGAGAAATACACTTTGTGCTTGACGAAAATTGCCGAGTTTTTGCAGAATTTCTGTGGTCTACATGTCTTTTTACATCCAACAAAGCTCCGCATGCCAGTGTTGCACAGAATTTCTGTGGTCTACATGCCTTTTTACATCCAACAAAGCTCCGCATGCCAGTGTTTCACTGTGCCATGTCAGTGGATTAACACGGGAAGTTGGGCGAGTTGGTACGTTATCATATTCAGCTGAACGTGTAGCCTGGCATAGATGAGGGAAGAATTGGATGACACGGCGCTTCATTCCTGGTCTATGCCACGTTCCCCGTTCAACGATACAAGCCATGTGAGTGCCATATTATCTACCTTAGATGCAGGGTGGCTTGTTTGTACCCTTAGCAACATACACAATGTGCAACCACATGTATAGCATACTTTATGCAATTTAGCATACTTTAGCAAATAAAATTTATGGTGCCGTAACAGAGCCTGAGCTCTAGTTCGTGGGTACGATTACAGCGCTGTTTAAGTGGTGCTTTATGATACTTGCCAGCGTCATGGAAAACTGCAGTCCACCTATCGCTCCACCAGTAGAGCGCGAATAGTGTATGAGTGGTTTTACGTAAACGCACTAGCACATAAACACAGTGATGAGTGCTTACCACAAGCTATAC
This sequence comes from Rhipicephalus sanguineus, assembly GCF_013339695.2. Taxonomy (NCBI): domain Eukaryota; kingdom Metazoa; phylum Arthropoda; class Arachnida; order Ixodida; family Ixodidae; genus Rhipicephalus; species Rhipicephalus sanguineus. The sequence continues at coordinate 95,524,222 of NC_051185.1, read as the reverse complement.
AGCTGCAGAAGTTAGGAAACAAGTAATGCCAATCCAATAAAGGCAGAAGTTGAGGGTAAGATGGGAGCTTGAAGAGAAGAAAAATTCGTGAACACGGGGTGCCAGCAACACCCCGTGCTCACGAATTTTGCACGTAATACCACTGTCACAGGTAACTGCAATGCACGAACGCACATACAGTGCCGAAAGCAATAGCAAATTCAGATGGGAGTACGCCTTGCCAAATTAGGTCAACACGCATAAAAATGGGTCAAACTGACTAAACTAAATACAGTGTCATGCTGCAAAAATTGCATTTTTAGCAAATCTACCTTAGCTATTGCTTAAAAGACGACAAACAATGTCCAAGAGTGCTAACCTACACGCTTTTGACGGTCACGTTACTGAAGGACGCACGAAATGCACGCCTAAAGAAAATATCCCTACTTACACTTTATTTCTCCCACTGTACTGATTCACGGCTCATGGCTCAACACGGTGGCTGGAGATCATTCCTTTAGAGCTCGTTCAAAAGAAAAAAATAAATCAAGCTTTGATTTCATTGCTTTACCCCCGGTAAGTTGACAAGTGTAAACTGCACGCATAAAACACATGACCATGGTGTGTCTGAGAAAAATGTCTCCTTTCAGCAAATTTAAACATAGCGCAGTGCGTGCGTACGAGCTAATTACCAAAACTTTATATAACTACTGATTACGCTCTTGGACAAACGTCGTGCGCAAGCACCATGCACACAACAACGATAAGTGGTACCAACAAGTTATGCGATTTCCTTCAGCGACAACGCATATTACAATAAGAACGACTGACAACGTACGAAGCGTAACATTCAAAATCACTTACCTCTGGCAAGAAAGCACGCTGGTAGCGTACAGTGCAGGATGACCGCCGGTTTTCAAGCGATGCGCAGAGCAAGGAACGGCCAAGCTACCCGCATCCGGCTGTCCGCCGGTATAGCTCCCGAAGTGCTCGAACGTCAAGGCATTTTCTAGGCCCACAGAGCGTGCCGTCGAGTAAATATTGCGGTGCTGCTACTCACTGATGTGTGGAAACGTTTGAAGAGGGCATGATGTAAAGAGGGTCTCCAAAGCTTTGAATCACGTCCCTCGATCGCACCGAACAAAGGAGTCGCATAGAACGGAGTCGCACGGCCGGCATCTGGTGACTATTTGCACGGTGCCGCGGATCATACTCAGTGAAGAACTTGCACTTACGTCACTAACGGCAACACACAACACACAATGCGAGGTAACGCAGTAAAGGTCGACCGCATGAACAAAACTCGACACTACGACGCACACACGAAATGCAGGACGCCGCCATGTCTGGGAAGAAAAAAAAAAGCGACAGGGCGATGTTGGCGACACTAGCGCCACCACCACCTCAGTTTCAGTTTCGGTATCGACATATGAACAGAAAACTCGTGTGTGCGTTGCTACAAATAGCTCAAACACGAGTGCTAACGCTGCAAGAAGGAAATGCGCTATCATATATATTTGTCTCATCAATCTGTCATTGAAATTTACAGCAAGTTATGCAGATGTAGCGGAATAGTTAGTGAAGTTGTTCAGGGGAGGTCGGTCTTTGACTGCGATGTGAAAATGCACATCATGCATTCACGAACATTTTGTCATGTAATTACATCCGCAGCTTAATGAATGTTTACCTTCAGCCTTAACTTCATTTATTAATAGAAAAGCGAGTCTGCTCTGAACCATGTGGTTCATTGCTTCTCGCAGTAGTACGGAAAGGCGAGCTAGTTGGTATGAATTCATAGTGCAAAAGCGCACAGGCAAGAGAGACGATACAGGCGCTAACTTTCAACTGACGTTTATTTTTTCGGAAACGCTCATATATATATAATACAAACAAACAATTGGTCATGCGCAGTGACTTCGTCCGACAGCAAAAAAAGAAAAAAAAAATTCTCACTTTCCCAGTCACAGCCCTGAGACCAGCAAATCTATTTCTTTATCCGACAGGCATAAAGATGGGTGGCTTATGCACTTATCTTTGAACCGTTCAATGAAAAACGCTTCGGCTACCTCTCTAGCTGTTTGATCGCCGTTCTGAAATAATATGGTTGTGTCATCAAAACACGGGGTACATTTGCACTCTGCGCAGTGAAGGGACAGGTGGCTACTTGGCCTGCATTTCAACGAACAATGGTGTTCACGAAGGCGAACGTTTACGCAACGTCCAGATTGCCCGACATACGTGCGACCACATGACATTGGTAATCGATTACCAATGTATTTTTGTGCCGTTTCTTAATGCACGAAATCACACCGTTCGTGCAACATTCATTAGGAAATTATGACACAGCTGCCAGAAGTAAGTTATGAAGAATTGTGTGCGCTGTAAATGCATGGGTAAAACAGCATATGTCTGCCGCTTCGCGTTGTGCCTTGGGCGCTCTCGCTGTTTCACCAGTGCCGTCACGTGCCCGTCGCGCGAAGGGCACACGTTACTCCAACATAACTTTTTGATGACATCGGATCCGTGGGAAATCCTAATATTGGAATAATGTGAACGCACTGAGCAAAATTGTTGCCTTATTTCGAACTGTTTGCTTAGACTTCATAGTCGTCAATCGCGAGCTGCTAGTGGTTATACTTGAAGCTCCCACTCGTAATCACAAACGTTTCTTTCCTTACGCGTAAAGGCGGCCTTTCGTAAGGAGAACTTCAGGTAAAGTGAAAGGAAAGGTAAAGCGACCTTTCAAAGACCCACCTTAGGACATTTTAAGGGCACCTAACGAAAGACAGCCCTTATCCGTATGAGTGAATGTTACGGGAGCGAAGCACGTTTTTACGCTTGAAATCATCCATTCATGCGCGTATAACTTAATCCTACAACAAAAGGTTAAATCAAGTGGGCATTTAAGCTACTGAAAGCAAATACCGCTAGTGTTAGACGGGCATTTAGCGCGTTGCCAGCGTTGCTGACTCGCTGACTCTTGTTGGCTAAACTTTCTCTTCGGCTAAACACTAGCCGTCACAATAACGTGCTTGCTAAATTTCCCGTCGTTTCATTTGTGTACGTTCAATGCACGTGTTTGTGCTGGTGGTTGCACGGTACGTTTGCATTCGTAAGCTCTAACAAAGTGAAGGGCGTTGTGTGCGGTCCCCTCGTTGAGCCCGGGCTCCCGGATGTTTCCCTCCATTCGGCTTGCGTCCTGAAGGGAAAGGGGGACGTCTCAAGGCTGAATTCCCGTAATGTCCCCGTGTTGTTGTTGTTGTTTGTGGTTATGTGGAGGAAGAGACGTGTTGTGTGGCCGTGTTCTGGCCGTCATCGCGGCCGTCAGTGACAGCGGTAGAGAAACGGACGGTCTGTGCGAACCGAAGTGAATGCGCGTGAACGGTGTGCCTGTGTGGTGAATATTACCTCCTTCTGAATGTGTTCTAATTCAGCATCATTCTAATAAATGGGTAAGGTTTTCTCATTTCCTTACTTGTGTTTATTTACTTCGGTCGGTGTTAGCACTTTTGCCGTTAGATTTACGCACCGAGGACTACCAGCGGACTAGTTGGGATTATTCCAAAGAAATCGAAAGGCTGACCACACGGAAGGTGCGTTTACGACAGGTGAGCTCCGTTTTCGCATCTTGCTACTTTCGAGGAGCGAAGACAGCAGCATTTTGCCGATACTGAGGCTCCTGATGTTTGTTCAAATTGTGGCTCAATCGTGCCAGATCATCGCCTTTCAACGCGTGATAGCATCCTCGATGAAATACGACACGTGTGGTTGCTCGCACATTGCTTCGAAGCTTTTTTTGTTTCTTTTTATTGTTGCGGATGTCGTGCTTTGTACGCAAATACACACATATCGCCATGCTGGATAGCATAAGCCCTAGGTACTTCGAAAGCTACCTTACGGAGGCTTCCTTTTCGTAAAGTTGTCTAAAGGGGGCTGCTGAGGATAAAGTGTGTTCTTGAAGGAGCCGAGCAAGTAATAAAGATGTACTCGTGCAAGTGCACCGCCGAGCTAAAAATACGAACCAATACGCTAGCGGTCGATCGAGTTGCTTGTAACCGTCGCGTACAACAATCTTTGACAACGGACATCGTGTCTATGCGAAATTAGACCAAGCATGTAGGCGACGCAAAATGTAATTTTAGAAGTGTTGCACTTTGTCGCTTATGCTTTATTCTCCAATTAGTTAGGGCTTTCATCAGTTAATTGTCGTGTGCAGCGCTTGCCTCTCGCTCGTTGGTTCAGAAGTGAAGTCTTCTCACTTCCATTTTCAATGCAAGGAAACAGGGGCGTAGCCAGAAATTTTTTTTTTTTGGGGGGGGGGGGGTTCAACTATACTTAATATATGTTCGTGCGTGCGTTTGTATGTGTGCGTGTATGTATACACATGCAAAATTGAAAAATTTCGCGGGGGGAGGGGGGTACGTTGAACCCCCCCCCTTGGCTACGCCCCTGCAAGAAAACACCTATAGATGCGCGTTGACAGTTGATGCACAATGCCCTAGAGTACAAAGTTGTATCGCAACAATTCGGCGGTTTTCTCGGATGAGTACTTCTATGCATCATAAATGCAGCTGATCACGAAGCATCCATAATCAGCTCCTCATGTTTCTATTATCACATCTATTGCACCCAGCATCCATCCACCCGGCATATCTCCACGTATGCCACCACCCACTCACTTTGCCCACCGGGTCTCCCACCAAACACGAAGCATCCCTGCATCCACCCAGCACACCCACCAATTGTTCCACCACCCACCAACTTTGTGTCTCCACCACCCACCCATTATGCCCACCGAGTGTCCACCAAACCACCAACTTTCCCAGCACGCCCACCAAGGGTCCCACGATGTCCACCATTACTCCCACCATGTACACCATGTTGTCCATCATACCCACCAGAATTTCCACCATTTCCATCATAAATTTTATGATGGGCAATGCTGGGATTTTCAATAGGGTGGAGAATCAACTGCGTCATATGCGTCTGAATCACAGCTGTCCGACAGCTCCGAGACACTGTCAGTATCGGACGCGGCACTGTCAGTCGCAGACATTGCAGCTGATGCGCGGCGTGCTCGCCTCTCCACTGTGCGCCTGCTCGTCCCGGCTGTCACAGTTGTCATACTCCGCGCCGGCGTGACCGGCATGCCTTGCACGACTTCCGGTTCGTAACAACTACAACGTCATACGTAGACAGTACACTCGGTTGGGTTTCGGTTTCGATTTTGCGCCTTTTTGCTTATTAAAAATTATTTTCGAAATTGCTGAGCATTTCTGCTATCGGGCGCATGACAAGAGTGTCTCAGGAACATAAAAGCACCATTATCCTGACATGGTGAAAAAATCGGCGGAGTTGGCCTTTAAAACATAAAGCGCTCTCTGTACCCAACATTTCAGACAAATCATCATAAAAATGACGGGAGAGGCATTGGATGGCGTCATAAAATATGTTCGCAGAGCATAAAAGCGCTCTGCACTAATTTCGTTTAAGGAAAATGCTTCAGCATTAGGCCCAATGGTGCTTCAGCGGGGGATTTAAAAAATTACACCATCTCCCGCTAAAGGGGACCATGAGGCGATGCGAAGCCACAGCACTTGCACGATAGCGTTCGGTTGGCGTTCGTTGGGCATGCTACCGACCTCGCGTCGTGGAACGCGAAGAGGGACGCTACGCGCGTCGTACCTTCCATCTAGCCTCGCCGTTATTTCTCACAGGGCGAGCGGGGAACACGGTTGACAGGTGGGCGAGAGGGGGGCAGCGTAGGAGAGGAGAGAGAAGGGGAGGGGACGCGCATGCGCTCGAGCTCATCGCGGCGTTGCGCAGGAGAGAATTTCAGCATGTCTAGCCCGCGTTTCAGAGGGAAAGTGGAGAGGGGTATGGGAGTGGTGGAGGGAAGAGGATGAGTGGACAGGGGAAGCGGAGAGGGCTAGATGACATGGGGAATGGTGAGGGGGACTGGAGAGGAGGTGTGTGAAGAGGGTATGCGCATGCGCAGTACGGGAGTTCACGCCGCACACCACCACCACCACCGGATTGAGCTCCGCCTTAAGAAACTTCGCATCTAAAAAAGTTCGTACAACTGAATAGTCCGTTTAAGTGACATTTGATCAAGTGGTATTTTACTGTATCGGAAATACTGTAAGCCGTCCTGAAGCGGGAGGAGAAGACAATGCGCTGTGCATGGAGCCAAGCTATCCGTAGAAATCGCGTGAAGTAGGCACATGCCGGGCATATCAGAAGTTCCGGAAATCGGCAGTGTTTAGTTAACATTTCCATGTAAGATTTGTAAAGCACTGTTTCCGAAGTAGTATGCCACAGAACACTTTGAGCGATGCACATTCCTGCTATTCAAGCTTGTGTGTATTACGTAAGTACGTTTTACCATGTATGTCGTAACTTGCGATTCGTATCGTATAAACATGGCCTCGTAGAACCGTCGCTAGAGGACAAATCAATCTCAGCGACGAGCTCAGTCTGCCGTAGCCCGGATCAATGCCTCCTCTCAATATAGTAAAAGACTTTGGTAATACCTCGGTGATACGATCACGGCCCCTATGAATTTCGGGGTGATAGGAATTTTTCTGTGGTCCCGGCCAAGGCCAGTAATGTAATTGAGTACGGATGTTGCGAAACAGTTTTCACCCCGCGAAATTTGATACGAAAGTACCCTACCACGCAAGTACGAACAGGTGCGACCCGTTCTGTCGCGGAAGACGCGACAACCACGCGCGGGCACGGGGACCCAGCATGGGCATGCGCACCGCGCCGCCACATTATTAAGCTAGGCCATCAGCGGCGCGTCGAAGCCTCCGAGATTGTGCACACAAATCTTGGAGGTCTTAATGCGCCTTCGCGTTTAGATTACAGATGGCGCCGCTGGCATCGCGCTTTTTTTCACTCCATTGCGTGCACGCATGTGGCTGTGCTTGAGACAGCATCGTTGTGCAGAGTATACACGCGCCTGCTACGTCGATGCAAGCCATGTCCTCGCAATAAGACGTTCTATGAAATTTGGACGAGGACCTGATGGAGGAAGCAGACCGTCTTGGCGAAGGAGCTAGGCCTCGCAGCGTGAACATGCACGATTGCTGTAGACGCGCACGCCTGCCAACTCAGATTTGCACGGGAGACAGTGACAGTGAAAAGAACTTGATTTAATAGTCCAGCAGATAATGATGAAGGGAGGCCTAGGGCTCCCGATCAATTCCCCCGAAATTTTTAGCAAACCTCGCAATTGTGCGGGCACAGCCGTAAATCTTCAATCTAAAATTTTCTGGCCTTCATCTATCGCTGGCAAAGTGCTCTTTAAGTTACGTTCACCGCAGTACTCAGGTGTCATGCGGCGTGCCCTTTTCGTCTACCGTGCGCGACACGAGTCTTTTGACCTTTTGACGCGTAGGACAATGCGTGGCAGTGGTTGGGCCTTAAGAAAGTACGGCCGCTCCGGGGAGCGAAGTGGTTTTCGTGCTGTCTGTAATGTCAACGCGCAGTAAACGGTTAGAGTACAGCAGCACGGAACGTAAATGGAGCCGACTTTTGATACAAGTTTGCAGTGGCTGCCCGAGCGACGTATCCCCCACTGGAATGCCTTCATGCTCCATCATCCGAAGAAAGACCGACGGGGTGTTTTCTCTCTGCTTGAGGATCCATCGAAGGCCGTCTTCGCACGCGTGGCGATGCTATCTCGTACGCTCTTCGTGCGGCGGAGATGTCCGGCTGGTTTCAACTCTGCTTCAGCCGCGTTCGTCGGCAGCGCTCGCGCGCTTTTACAAGCATGTGAAACATACGACTATCCATGTAAAACTTACTCGCATGTGAAACATACCTCCGGCAAGGGCGCGGTTTTACGTGAGAGAAAACTGTTGAGGTTATATGTTCAGGTTATCGTGTTCGCTGCTGAACGTAGACCCCCAAGCGTACTATTTTCGTTGATGCTGCTGCTGTTGTTGGCAAGACTTGTGCTGCTCTGCTCTATTATCGAATGCGCCAAAATGGAGCTTGCTTGTTGGCACGAGCTTTCACCTTCACACGCGATGAGTCCCCAGTTTTTTTTTGAGGCTGTAGTAATCAAATGCCAGCGAACACCTATTGTGACATTTGGCGAGATTTTGACTTATAGGTTCCTAATTCAATAACTTCGAATGCATTTATCCTCCCGAGTGTCACCATTGAGTTTAAATTTTACTTGTGGCAATACGCGAGCAATAAAATTTCCAAAGTATGCTGTCGCATATCCGGATGTGTTTTCAACAGTAAGGCTAACGTGCCTCCAAGATGTACTGCGAACTCTCAGAATTAGTTGTTAAATGCGTAAAATTTAAACATGGCAATAAATTCAAAAGCTTTTGGCACTGTTATCAGAACAAATGGTAGCATTGGAAATTACCAGTCCAATTATAGCTGATGAAATTATGATCCAAGCAGGAATTCTTGGTGAAGGGCAGATTATGAAAATAACACCGTTATGCAGGCCATCCTGAAAAGGAACCACGGCGTCAACGGGAACGTAGCAAGTTGCTGGCAGAGTTATGGCGATTTCACAATGCAAGATGAATGACGAATTGTATAGCGCAAACGGGGTACTTGGACAAACAGAGAAAACGAGGACAATTCGTCATGACATACCAACTAGCCCAAGCCAATACCCATGCAAGATGAATGTTGGAAAAGCAGTTTGCGAGCGTTATCGCCTTGGACAGTGTTCAAAGTTTCTTTACGTGATCGTAATTTTTCAACGCACTTTATTGACAAATTTTTAAGTGCGTAGCGTTTTAGGGGCCCGGCTTGTCGTCCAACCACTGTATCATGATGCATGGTCACGCAGTGGTCAATACAGGCCTTCTAGACAAGGCTAGCAATGCTCGAAACCAGCGCGAAATCAGCGAAATCAGCAACAAGGTTTAGAATAACACAGACTACTGATATAACCAATATTTAATCGCAATAATTTATTTAAAATTGCGATAAACAGACCGGAAACATATGCCTGAGACAAAAGCCTCGGCAAGCGCGCGATTGCCAAAGGAATGGCTGGGATGCCCGTGCTGCTCACTTCCTCAGATTTCACGGTAAAGGAGCTGCAATATGCGCAGGGCTTAGCACTAGAACAAGGCCTACATACGAACGACTTTAGAGCAGGATTCAGCGCGGGATTTGCAACTACACAAGACATGCACAAAGACGGTATTAGCGCGACATTAACCGAGAAATTAGCGCTGGGTTAGAGCAGAATCCACTCTACATTACGTGCTTGGTTGAGAGTACTCCTGTCGTGCGCGCAATCGTTTTGTACGAGGTAAAAGTCACATGCGTGAAGCTTTAAGGCATCACCTTTATAGGTTTAAATCAGAATTTCATATCAAGTATATAAATTTCTGTAATATTGTTCAAACCTTGTTTATTGATACGGTGTCATGGTGAGGCAGAGGGATCTAAATGATGCGGTATCAGAACAATATAGTAATTATTTGGAAACATGTGGTAGAGAAAACTGGTGTCATTGCTATTACTCAAGCGGAAGAGCTTAATCTAGAAATCCTACGTAAGTGAGGTCGTCCGAACACTGAAACAGCGTCTTTTCCCCTCCTCAACCTCTCCTCCTCATCGTCCTGTCGTCGTCACTTTGGAAGACATATGCATTCCCATCTACCACAATGGAGTTGACATTAGTCCATATCGCTCAATATTTTTTAGACGCCTTGGCGTGCTGCTTCACTAAATTTCAGGCAATGGCTCAAGTATTCTAGGGCCTTTTTATGGGGACCACAGTATACCCTGCCCTCCCATAGTTGAGTACGTAATACACGAGATCGCACCCATTTCTATATCACGCAGCATGCTGAGGCACAACACAGTACAGCTTAGGGCTCTGCCACTGTAATCCAATGTGCTATACAGGTTGAATGAACATGAATGGATGCCTCAGACAGGCTTGTGGGCATTTCGTTTGGTGGACCTATCATTGTCAGGTACGCCTTTTCATCTTTCGTGTGTTAGGTTTAAAGCGGGTAATTTTTGACGTCGTGTTCCTTTGTATTCCTGTTGGTTTTTGTCATCTGAAAAGCGAGCGAGAAGATTGAAAAGGCGTAAACGCGGCCCTTTCCCGCGTTTTGATGATCGTATTAGGGAGCTCAAAAAGAGCGGTGGTGAAGAACGAATATTAGAAAGCTTTGGTCAAACGTCCGCAGAGCTGCTGCGGACACCCAACTAAAACTGGCCATTGACGTGCTTGCCGCTTATTTCCTTGCTGTAGTAAAGCTGTCTATTGCCGTGTCGTACGGTTAACAAGGACTGATGAAAAACCTAATACATATACAAAGCGAAGTGTAATAAGGAGAGAAAACGAGATCTAAAATGAGATAGAACGTGGCGGTGATCAGTTTTCTGACCTATACGAACTCATGCACTGAAAACCGACTGTTTTACCCAATGGGGCAATCACCGCTGCTTACTGAAGGATTTTGACCGTACGAACGTGTTGTACCGCTGACGATAGTACCATTTCGTCCCTCCGTCAAGATTTGTCTTCTCGCATGTACCGACGCAACTACAGTAAGACGTTGATGAAAGCAACCAAGGAGAGGAAAAACTCCGTGCACAACGACATTCAGTTGAAGGCCGCCTGGCGAATTAAGAGCGGGAAGTACAAGCGCGTGATACTGCACGCCAACGGGAGCTAAAGGTGCACTACACGGCTTTTCTTCCTCATTTCACGATCAGTTATTACCATTTTTTTTCTTGTTGTGATCGCGTTTTTGTATTTCTCAGCAAATACATCAAACACACTAGCATGAGACGACGAAAAAATAGTGATCATTAGTGCCAAACTGTTACGCGTTACTTAGCCTGATCCCAGCAGAAATTTTTCGGGAGAATTATGTTCAATCGCTTTGCTAACTCCCGAGCATAATAAGAACTCCCATTCCAATCGCAGAACGGCATTCGTGGATTTTCGCGCTCATGTGATTATTCATTTGCAGATCACGCGCATCACCTCGTATGTGTTGTAATGAAGGATGATTAAAAAAAGTTGCAACCTCGAAGTACAAAAAAAAAATACAGAAAAAGAGAAAAAATTTTGTAATAAAAAATAAAATAGCTAGAAGAGGACGGTTTATTACTGTAAACCACAATAGTTACGTAGTTGCATACTGATACAACATCCAACGCACAATACTTTTTTTCAGTTTTCATGAATGACTTTCGAGTAGAACGTACGAAGGCAGTGAAAATGATAAACTTACCTTCAAAGATAATCAACAGAGGCGCGTGGTTTGGAGATCCAGCAAATACAGAAAATGTTGATGGCACATCATGGTGACGGTATCTGTCTCTGCAGCTTTGCAGAAGCGAATCTGAGATGGAGTCTTGCATGTAGGCTGAGGTGTCCATTTTTCCGCAGGAAAGTTGCGATGCTGGGTCTGGTGAACAACCGTTCCGCCGAAACAAACTTCCATGTACGGCCACAATTGCAGCACATGAGCGAAGTATGTTCTTCACTCTTTCGCGTATTGCCTGCGCACATCGCGGTACTCGATGTCCACGAAATCAGAGCAAGATAGATCGCAAGTGACGAACACGATCCGCACTCGTGACGCTGGTGAGCAATTCTGAAGAAGAAAGTGCGGCGCGGAGGGATACACAACAGGAACTAAAGTGACCGTCAGAAATTTACACTGGTGTAACTGCCAATAAATTCTGCGAAGCCCATTTGTGAACTATCAAGTTTTCATGGCGCAATATTAGCACCCTATAAAATACAAATTGATCTTTCCTCGCGTTATTTTCTTGATCGCAACAGTAGACGGGCTTCCTTGCACCTGTGCAACGAAAGTTTACGACATGCGTTCTCAGAATTCTTCCCCCCTTATGGTCTCGCCACGTGCAAAGACTACCGCCCGCGACTTACAAGACAGACGAGTTTCGGAACTATAGGGCGCGCCTTTTCCCCCCACGGGGGTGAGCAGCTTAAAAATGCACGACCGTTCAAAAACGCGTTCGTCGAATCCGCATTCTTTTCGCGTAAGCCGGCTACCACGACCTGCTTTATCCCCATTTTTATCGTACTTCTCATGAATAAATAGTAACAAAATAATAATAATAAAGATACTGCCTGTCAAAGCATTGAATACACATTCCAATAAACATTGAATCAAGGGTATTTTTGCTAATTTTGGAAGGCAGCATTTTAGCGCATCATTGAAGCAAATGCATGTGTCGCACTTGACCGCGACACGATCCGTCTACACAGTTCAGAAACACGTGCGCCGCACAGTCAGTGCCTGAAAGCATATGCGTGCATGCAGTTTTATGTGATACAATGCTGCTCCACTGAGTGCTGTAACTGTATCCTCAAGTTTGGTTGATGCCTAATTCAGGACCCCTATTAACGAACGTGTCTTACAGAAAAATGGAAAAATATGCGTAAGAGAAAACTGCAGCAAATAGTGGTGCTGGCCATATGACACACACACACACACACACACACACACACACACACACACACACACACACACGCACACTCACACACACACACACACACACACACACTCACACACACACACACACACAATTCTGGGCAGAAGTGGGAATGCGCTGGCCAGAGAACTAATGGAGGCTTATCATATTAAAAAGAAAGACCGTGAATGTATCAGTGACACTTCTGTTGTTCTGCGCAGTAAGGAAAGACTGTTCTTAGACACTTGGTTGTAATGCGAATATGTTTTGGCTTCCCGGTACTGATTAGCATGTCGACTGTCATGTGCATTGTGCCTGCGCGCTCCACTCGGCTGTGTATATATGTAGGAAGACGTTTCTGAATAAAATTTAGTTGCGAGTAGCGCCTGTCCTGTACATCAGTGTTCCTTCTCAGTCCTTGTCCATTTTCGCGCTAGCCAATTTTGAACACACACACACACACACACACACACACACAATAAGTTTTGTGAATTCTTCCCCAGACGCTGATGTAGGTGTCAACATCCCTCATTGAGAGCGCTCAATACTAGGTCAATTAAATGTGTAGTGACCGTGGGTCAATTAAAACTTTCTTAATGTATGTCAATTAAAAATAAAATGAGTGAGAGTCAACTGAATATTTCAAACCTAATGTCAATTCAATGTTTATTGAGGGCACTCATTAGAAGCTGCCGTTTAATTGACCAGCTATTGAGTCAAAAAGGCCTCGGTTCGGGGTCAATTGACACGCAACGTGCATTTTTCTAAGGGGTGTTGCATTTGCACACGCAAAGTGCATTTTTGTAAAAAGATGTTGCAAGAGGTGTAGATGAAAGCGGATGATTATGTGCTGCACTGCCACTTGTCAAGATAAAAAAAAGCCAGCTGGTTCGAGAGCTAGATTGAGATGAAAGGGAATTTGAAAGATAACATTGAGAATTAAGTGCTGTCCTGCCACTTATAAAGATAAAAAGGCGAACTATTGATCAGGAAGAGATTGTGAGAGGTTTGAATGAGAGCGGATGAAAGAAAACAGCTCCTGTGTTGATCCTATATGCCGCCATATAGGTCCTGGGAGGCCCTATTTGTATCCTATAACCGCCATATGGGTCCTCTGGAGGTCCTATTTGAGTCCTATATACCGCCATATGGGTCCTCTGTAGGTCCTACTTGCGTCCCATATACCGTCACATGGGTCCTGTTTAGGTCCCATTTGGATCCTGTTTGGATCCTATATACCCCCACACGGTCCTATACAATTCCTATATTTAGTCCTGTAAGTCCTGTATAAAACCATACGGATCCTATATGCAACCATATAGTTTTTTTCAGTAGGGTTCCTTGTGGAAAAGCTATGAGCAGCAGCAATCCACGTCAATGAGCTTTAATAAAAGAGGTGGGGAAGCACAATTTTGAGTAATATGCACACTACTAGGGAAGACCGATATAATTTCCCACTGGTTTCATCTATATGTGTGTATGTGTTTTTGAAAAAGATCGAAACTATACACCGTAGACTACACTGCGCACACAACTATGAGAAAATTGTATGGATTTGTCCAAGGAATCACTTGTAGTAAATGAGTTTAAATACCAAGTGTACAATCTTGTGGGCTGTGTGCAATCTGATGTACGCAATCGTAGGCAGCTCGCCCTATAAAAGAAATCCACCCAGAATCTCCTTTGGGAAGTATTTCAAGAAGCGTAACCGTAAACGTGGTTCTTTCATGAAGTCAAACGTCTTAAAGCGATTCAGGATATCAGAATCGCGCGTAAGCGTAGAGTTTAAAAGGCGAAGGCATTAGATGGCCCATAAAAGCTGATGAGCGACCTGCGGCGACAATACGAACGATGCAAAAAGTCAGGTAATCTGAAGTTACGATTTTATGACGCCCCATATCGCCAAAATTTGTGCCGTCATGATGACGTCACTATGACATCGCATAACATAACGTCACATGATGACATCCGCCACGCTGACCTAGTGGTTACGGTGCTCGACTGCTGACCCGAAGCACACGAGACCGAATCTCGGCCGCGACAAACGCATTTCAATGGGGGCGAAATGCTCAAGTCCCGTGCACTTAGATTGAGGTGCACGTTAAATAGCACCTGATGGTCAAAGTTTCCCGAGCCCTCCACTGCTGCGTCTCTCATAAACCAGCCGTGGTTTTGGGACGTAGAACTCTAGTTATTATAATTTATTATTATCAGATCATGACTTCATCTCTTCACATCGTCACTTGGTCAAGGGTGGCAGATCCCGGAAGCAGTACTAAACCATACGCGGGGCAGAAATCTTGCAATGCCTCCGATCCTGGAGGCTGTGCAAAACAACGTTAGGTGCAGCAAGTAGGAGAGGGAATCATTGCGTCTACTTAGAAGAAACAAAAAGCGCCAACCCTGCGCAGAAAACGCACCATGGTCACAGCGACAGCTCCAACAACGGCTTCTCTAGAGCCTTTTGTGAACTCTCTTGGGGAAACTAGTAAAAGTACAATTATCTGGCATCCACTGCGCCATAAATTATAATTTTTGGGAAGTAGGGAAGCACCCACTATGTCATTGTACGTTATTAGGCAGAGAAGCGAGGTACCACCTGCACATCTGTAAGGCATTACGTGCACTTTATTTATGCTCCGGCTGATGACGATGAAGAATTACGACTCAGCCCTTTGTAATGGGTTGGAAGCTTTGAACTACCCAGTCTTTAGCGATTCGCATTGTGTGACGCCTGGTTGTTATGTTACTCTACTATCACGTTATAGTACATACGTTAACTTGATTTTTTTCCTGACATGAAGAATGTATGGGGCCTTTTTGCGAATGAGTATCAAGCACCGACATGGCTCTGTTGTAGAATACTCGGCAGTCAAATTGAGGGCCTGGGTTCGTATCTCATTTTATCCCGGATTTTTTTAAATTCGTTTCTTTCTTATTGCGAACGATAGCGGTTACGGATACCGGCGGCGGGAACTACGGCACTGCTGTGGTGATCTCATAACAGCTTTCGCTGTAAAACAAAATGACTTTTGCCTTAGAGTTGTGGTATGCGAATGCATAAGGGACCCTGTGAGTGTTACTGTAGGAAGCTCCACGGGTGCCGCCTTCTCTGAAGCGTTGTCAGGGGACATCGACACGGCGTCTGTCAGCTTCTTTCTAGCGCTCGTGTCTGGAACGGCCCCATGGAAGGCACATCCCGCGACCTCCGAAATGCGTGTTTGGCACCATTTTTTCGCGATGTTCAAATATTTCTGTTGTGTGCAGTCGTGCACGTCAGCTTGACGTATTGCCCTGCAGAGGGTTGTAATTGTGCCGCCACTAAATTTTTAATGATGATTTTGTAAAACTGTTTCCACCTTGACATTTGGTTTGTAAATGTGGTACCACGAGTTCATATGGTTCGTATATATCCACACTCTACAAGCCAGGAATTTTAGTCGAGCTCAGTGCCCTATATCGTTCCACAGTTTTCTGATATTTGGTGAAACTGTAAACATTACTATGTGCAGGCACGAAGAAATAAATACGGTGTCGAGCCCGGTGGTTAAGACATTTGCCTTGTGAGCCTGGGGGCCTGGATTCGAAAGCGAGCACCTCCGAGAACGTCGAAGGATCTTGTATGTCTTCGCAAAACACGGCTCGGACGCGCACGCGGTGTGGCTATTTTGGCATGCTTTTGACATCGTCGTCCAACGTTCACTTTTTCTTCGTTTGCTCATTTCTCCTTTTCCCATCGCACGGTATCCAGCCTGTCTAAGTACAGTGAAACTTCGGTGATACGAATCTCACGGGACCACCAAAAATATTCGTATCATCTGAAATTCGTATCACCAGAAAGCATGCAAAATTAGCATGCGACAAAAGAAAGCTGGCGTACATTTTCATTTATTGTTTTTCAGGGCCGCAGCAACGTCAGGAAGAACCCTGAATGATTATCAGTTCAGCTTTTATATGTCGGCAATCATACCAGCACTCGTAAATATATGGCCTGTATGCGCGAATTTAATTAATGAAACAGATGCGTTGTGAACCGCGACAGCAGTAGCCCCTTCCAAATTTTAGTATGGGTTTTTGGATGACAACAGAGTACTGCAGCGAAAGTAACAAAAGAAGCGCTTTGACGCGGTGGATCAAGGCCACAATATTTCAGAACCACGGTCCTGTGTTATGATTTTGTTATTGCGGAGGTGTTGGGGATGCTTTTTGGGAGATTTACGGCTGTGTCCACACAAGTGCAACCTCAACGGTCGCGCATGTTGACCCTGTGAACCATGACTACTTCGCCAAGACCGTCCTCGCCTTCTTTCGGTCCTCGTCCACCTTTCATAGGATGTCTGATGCACGAGGCAGGCACGTGTAAACACAGTACAATGACAGCAGCCCACGTCGACGTGTTAGAAAAAAATGCATGGCGCTAATGTCTTCTGTAATCTAAACGCGAAGGCACACGGAGGCACATAAGAGCCTCAAAGATTCGCGCACACAATCTCGGAGGCCGTGACTCGTCTCTGAAGGTTTATGTTGACCGTAAGAAAGTGTCTCTTTTACACCGTGATACTGACAATTTGGCGGTGCGGCGCGCATGCCCACGCTTGCGTTCCCGCGCGCACGTGCTTGCCGCGTCTTTCGCGACAGCGCAAACAGCACCTCTTCTTTCATGTGTGGTAGCGTACGTTCGTCTCAAGCGTCACTGGGTGAAAATCGCTTCGCAACAACGCGTACTCCATTACATTGCAGGCCAACGGGCCTTGGCCGCGACAACGAAAAATTCGTATCACCCCGAAATTCGTATGAGCTGTGATGTATCACCGAGGTTTCGCTGTATTTGCCAATCTCCCTGCCTTTCCGTCTCTTTCTTCCTTTCATTAAATAACTGCCACAAATGTAACCTTCACTAAATAAATCAGTACTCGTCTAATTTGCTTTGATTATCATAAAAACAACATTCACTAATCAATGAATTTCAGAAGAGTGGCTTCCTGGGCGAGTGGTCCTTATTTACAGCGAAAGCTGTTATGAGATCATTTCACCGGC